>NC_088176.1:3710000-4010000 GCF_028769735.1 Zonotrichia leucophrys gambelii | reverse complement strand
TAGGAGATGATGTCAAACACCAAAATTTCTGCCATCCTGGCTCCAAAGTGGTGATGGTGGTGACATGTGGAAAGATCCCATGGCTGGGAAGAGACCAGTCCTGAATGAAGGAGAGGTCTTTATTCACCCACAGAGCCACTTAGGAGGACTCAAATGCAAATGCTGATGTTGAGGGCAAGGTCTTGGAAGTGAAGCAGGAGTTTGAGGTGGTTTAGGGTGTGTCTGAGTCAGGGCCTTTCAGACAGGATGCCCAGAAAATCCCTCTCCTCTCCTCTCTTGTGGGAAACACCTTGCACAGGAGTCTGACTTTGGGACAGACGTCGTCATGTGTGGAAGTTTCACAGTGGCTTCTGTGGGCCTGAGAGAAGTTTGATAAGAGGATCCATATTAGATAAGAGGATCCATGTTACCCCTGAAAGAATTCCCTACCAAGGTTGTTGACACAGAAACCAAGAAAGAAAGAAGGATAAATAAGAGAAACCTGCAACTCTGTTCCAATGAGCGCTTTGTTTTTCTTTCCTGACCAATGAGTAAAGTGTAAATTGATGAGTTTTGTAAGAATGCATAAAAAGCATGCATGCTAGAATAAAACCAGTTTGAAGCCTTCTGAAAATGGAATGTGTTGCTTTGCGTTGTCTCCATCTCAACTACAACAACCATGGATGTGGAGCCCAAAAAGAGGAAGGAATTTAAGCCCAGAGGATGGATAAAGAATTTAAGTCCAGAGGATGGATAAGGAATGAGGCTCTGTGAGTCCTGCCTGCCAATGCACCTCCCAGTTCTGCAGGGCGATTTTTGGGCTGCAGCCAGAGGAACATTCCCATTTAGTGCAGAAAGCCTGGCTGGTGCCTCATGCACAGCTCTGGGTGCTCCTGATGGCAGGGTGTCAGCAGCAGGAGTTTGCAGATGGGCTCTGGTTTGAATACTTTGGACATCAATAGTGACCTGGGGATAGCTGACATGAATTGAAAAATGAGAAATGTGGGATATTTATCCATTTAATATCATGAAGTCTGATACTGATGATACCTAACCAAGAACAAATAGACAGTGCAGTCTGTCACCTACAATTTATCACCTTTCACAGACTAGGTCTAGCTGGCTAAATATCCAACTTTACTAATTAAAGGGTTAATTCAGAGGTCCTAAATAGGGGCCTATCTTTAGACTTTGTTTATCTCTGTTTGTTCCAGGACATGGCAAAAAGGATCATAAAAGTCATCTATAGGAAAAACAGCAGCATTTGTGCATTGCAGGATGGTGATTTGGAAATACAAATTGTAGGTATCCTTGACTGGTCAAAGAGTGGCTAGGTAGCATCCAGCAAGAAAAATTATATTATAAAATATAAGCACAGCATATATTTCTTGTTATTTTATGGTATATTTTAGTCTATTTTATGGTAGGGCATACATGTCATGATTTTATATTTTAAGAAATGTAAGGACAAATTCATATATTTAGAATAGAGGTTAATAAATGCAACAACTCAATGAAGTGAACAATTAGATGGAATGAATAAAACTAATTAGGAGTTAGTAATCAGCAATGAGAATAAGCTAAATTTCACTCAGATGGCTAATTAGCAAAAAGTGAATTTGCTATTTTTTATGTTTAATTTAGGTCTCTATAAAGTGTATTTTACATATCTAAAAATGAGTATCATATTTTTTATTCATGACTGTTCACAGACTATTATTTAAGCTGCTTCTCTCTGACATCGTGGCAGAAAATGTGAATACAGAAAAGGAAGGGCAGGAGAAAATGACCAGGAATGGCAGGAAGAGATGAAACAGTCCATTGAAGAGAATGCAGAAGGCAGAGCAAATGAACGAGGAGAATGGGCAATGACAAGTCATGGACAATCCAGCCATGGACAAGCTGCAAAAGTCTTTCAGGAAATCAAGAAGAATAAGATCAAAGAATGGTGAGAAAATGAAGTTTTTGTCATCAGAGTCTTCAGAGAAGAGGAATGGACAATTCTCTGAGAAATGTCATGACTGGGCTTTCTTTTGGCCCACACAACAGCTGAAAAAGCAGCTGTTACCTCTGTGAGTACACGAGACATTTTCCCTGGGACTCTAAGGTACTGAATTAATCTGCTCTCTGGAGGGGCATCACCTGCCAGTGGGTTTCTGCCCAGGAATCAGTGCAATTCCAAATTGTGTTCTAGCAGGGGACAGAAAGAACAATTGCTCATTCCCAATCCTGTTCACCGTGAGCATCCCTGAATGGTGGCTGGTCAAACCTGCTGAAATCCTCCTGGTTTGGGAGCAAAAACAACCCTGGAATGGTGAAAGGAATAACCTGTGCCTGAGTTTGGGTTCACCACCCGAAGGCTGCTGAGTAGCAGTGGGAAGCTGCCATGACCCCATCGGGAAATTTGGGATGTCCCCAGGATGACAGACCAAGATCTTCACCTTTGGAAAATTATTTTGTTGGGCTTGAGCAGGCTGAGGTGAAAATGTGGGGAGAGGGAGCTCACGGTGGGCGTGGGCTCAGCAAACACACACGTGGTGCCCACTTTCATTCAGACACTCTGATTTAATGCTGCACCGTTTTTAATGGAAACCAGGCACCACCAGGACAGGGAAAGGGGCAGGCTGCTTTCTGCTTTTGTCAAGGAAAAAAAAAAGAGAAAAACATAGCACTTAGGAACAATTTATTTCTCCTATAAGAATAATGAACAAGCTGCCTATTTTTGCCGCAATTAAATAATTCTTATTTTCATTAAATTATCTTGGTATTGATATCTTTGGGCTCTTAGGAAAAAAAATAAAGTCCTTTTTAACCTTGTGACTTTAAATCTTTGTAATTTACACTCAAAGTAAAACTGTACACTATTTTTAAGGGTTTTTGAGACATTGCAGCAGGAAAAATTAAATATACTACTAACTTTTCATATCTTCTAGCAAATTTTAACACCTAAGCTGACCATTTCTGGTGTATGCATCAGTTCATTAATACAGGAAAATATGCTATCAAACAGACGATCAAATTTCATGTAAAATAAGCTCCAGCATTAAAACTGTTCCTGGTATTTTATGTGTAACTCTGTGGGTAGATATATTTCTTGCTACCAGAGCAAAACTGATTTGTGTGATGGTTCCCCATCACGAAATCACTTGGAAGGTTGTGAGATAAAATGTCGCTTAGGATAATGTAATTGGCCTTAAGGTACAGGAGTTGAATTATTTTCAGTGATTTATAATCTGGAAATTAAAGACTCACTCATTTTCTAATTTAATTCCATCTTCAATGGAAAAATGTTCACTCTGAACTAAATTGGCGAGTAATGTTGCTAATTCAAATGCAGATGCAATTTCGATTCTGGTAGCAGTTTGCTGTGATTGACGAGTCCCCAATGGATCATAATGATTCTTATCTCCCAATCTCACAAATTCTCTAGCAGTTGTGATAATAACTTCAGCTAAGGAGAAAAGGCAAAAAAATAAATTCTCTGCTGCACTGTCAATTCAGGCTTTGCTTTTTTCCCTGACATGGAATGGGGTTTATTTCAAATCTATTGCATGTTGGAGACAAATATGGATCCTCATTGCTAAATTCTGTGTCATCGTAAAACTGCAGTTTAATTGTTTACTGATATTCCTCTCGCTTCCTTTTAAATATTTCTAAAAAACATTTCAGATTTCTCATTGTTAATTAGCTGAAGTTATATTTAGGACAATTTGTTGGTAGGTGAAAAAAACTGGGGACATACCCAGCAGTTAGGTACCATGAGCAATTATTTTACATATTAAAATATTTCTTCTATTTCAAAATATACTAATGTATATTTTATTTTTTAAATTATTGCACTAAAACTTGGCACAAGTTATGGGGATGCCATGACTGTAAAAATTGAGAAGAAATCAAAGAAAATTGAATTTTCTTTGCCAGAGACAGGCTGGGAGTGGCCACAGATTTATTTTTATTTTCACACTGAACTTCCATTGATGGGGCAGTGAATCAGATAAAAGAAATGTGAGGCCTTGCAAAGTAAATGGTAGAAAGACTACAGAAAAAAGTAACTTGTAAGGGAATAATATTACTAATTTCAGGGTATGATAGGGAATGTGAGGAAGGTTACTTGTTCTCATGCATATCTTAACATTTTTGAGGATTTATTATTTCAAAGTCTTAATGATTTAATGGCCTTAATAATCTGACTCCTACAAAAGAGACTGCCTGATATCTTTATTTCAGAAGAAAAATCTCTCTTTCTGGGGAAAATCCTGCTCACCCACTTCAGCTGGGTTTGCTCTTCCGAGAGAAGCTGGCAGAGGAAAGGGTGAACACAGCATAATTAAGAATGAGGCAATTAGAGTCTCAGCAGACCTGACACATTCTCAGAATGGAAAATGTGAAGTTACAAGAACATTCTTCCCTTGGAAGGTGAAACCCGGAGAAGGGGAAGGTGGAAGGTGCTGTGGGAATGGTGTTGGGGATGGAGGTGCAGGTGAGAGGTTCCCCCAGCAGGGTGACCTGGGGACAGCCACCAGCCCCGCCAGGGGCAGCCTCTCCTTCCGTGGGATCAGACCCATCCACACCCCCAGAAATGGAAATATCTTGGAGCAACAGCCTCACAAAGGGAAGAACTGCCCAGCCAATGTGACCCACCCATCTCTTATTTGCAGGAATGTACTTTTTATTAAATATTTGCAATAATATATTTCATTATTAAATTCATTCCTTTTCCAGTGCAATAGACATTAAAATACAAGAGAAACCAAAATACAATTTAAACTCAGTTTTTCTACTGCAGGACTAGGAAGACACTGAGGATATTTGACTTGAACCAAATAATCCGCTTTACTGCAAAGAACATGGATCTTGTTCAATTGCTGACCAAACTCAGCAGAGGTGAAAACAGCACATTTACTTGGGTTTTGTTTGCCATGGTCAGGCTGAGAGCTGAAGTGATGGAGCTCCACCAGCTCTGCACCCTCTGGGCCAGGTTGTTTGTGTCATTAAAGTATTGACAGTGCTGGGGATCAGTGGAAGTGGAATATTGCTGAAAGATCAAAGAGTGCCCCTTTGAACACACTTTATTGCCTTTTTCATCTTATCAGCACTTGCCATTATTAACCTGAGGATTTGTGTCTGAGTGGGCTGTGGAGGCCGGGGATATCAGGGGGAAGCAGTGGCAGGAGGAGGACAGCTAAGGTGTGCAAGAAATAGGGTGATGTGTTCTTCCCTTTCACCCCCACACATTGCAGGTGCCCATGTAAAAAAATACCCCAAAATAATAGAAATACCTCAATAAAAGTCATAGAGAGCAGAAATTTCTCTTGGGGGAAAAACAGCAAATAGTGGGATCTGCACAACCAATGGCATTGGCTGAGACCTGGGACAGAATAAACCAGCTCAGTCTGATGTTATCTGCCCATTTGTCTTGCGCTGTGAGGAGGGACTGTACCATGGAAAATAAGCCTGGAACACTGTAAGGAGCTTTTAGTGCATAATGGAAAAATACTGCCTCCTCAGTTTAAGGGAAAAAAAAGGAAAAAGTACCTAACAGTGGATTTCAACACCCAGTGCAGCTGGTTTGGGTGGAATTGCATGCCAGATGTCTTTCTTTCGTTCAAGGGTTGTAAGTTTTTCAGAATAAGATAAATATGTATGTTCTCCCTGCATTTTATGGAAATCTTCCTGCTTTATTTTTTTTTCAAGAAAAAATATAACTCCTAAACTGGAGCTTGGAATTATTCCCCTTGATCCATGAACTTGGCAGTAGAGGCAGAGCTGCTGTTCTTGCCCATGGCAAGAATTTTCTTCATCATACTCAAAAAATGTCTGAAACTTTTTTCAAAATTAGCTGTTTGATAAATGGAAACACCCAACAAAGACAATTTCTATCATCATATTCAGAATGCTGTACAAGTAGGGTTCTCTCAGTGGGAGCAAGTTTAGATAAAAGAGCAGAAACCTCACAGGACATCAGACTCAGCCTGTTCACTGGCTCTCCCTTATTGATAATACAGATTTTATGGGACTAACGTGGGGCCATGCCCTGTGACAGGAGACCACCAGGACATGGATGTACCCGTTACAGACTGGATAATTTCCCTTCTTTACATCCTTCATTGTCACTTCACCCACTGAAAATTAAACTTTTGCCTGAGCAGCCCCTTCCAGGATTGTCCTCTGGTGCTGGAAGGACACCTGGACCAGGGATGTCCAACCAAAGCCACCTGAACTCAACTCTGCTCCTAAATGGGAGCTTTGAGGCACCACCACCAGCAGAACCTTGGAGGTCAAACAAGATGTGAATTTGATTTAGCTAGGTTTATGTGAAGCAAAGAATCCCAGAGATTTCTGTTTGAGGCTGGTCACCCTCATATCTCACAGCCCCAGTGAGACAGAGAACATCATGGCCAAGCAGTAGAAGGGATTTTTTTGGTAAATTTTGTGGGGACTTGCACTGATCATAGGCTCTCAGTAATTCCACCAGCTGAATGCCTTTAAAATATACTGCTGTGCTCATAATGGCTTGCCAGTGTTTCACATTAACCTTTAGACTATTTGAATTTAACTCTGTAAGTAAGCTAGATAGCTTTCTAAAATGGTAGATAATATAACAAAAAAAGGTGCAGACGTGGGTGAAGATATGTGAGCAAAGCAGTTATTAAAATTAGAATGATTGATGCTATTATATTCTGAGGTATCCTGGATGTGCAGATCTAAGCGGCTGTTCTCTTTAATATGCATATGCAGCTGCTAATTGGGGGGCAATTAGCAGGTAAACCAACCCAAACTACACAAATAAAAACAGGGCAAGAGGAAAGAAAAGGCTGCTCTTTGATGCTCCACAGTGTGCTGGAAGATTCCATGGGCTCCAGGGCCCAAATTTGTTAATAAAATCAAGGAGTTAAGTTTCCTTGTCCTGGACTCACATGCAAAACAGGAATATAGGAATGTTTAGCAATGAACTCATTTGTGGCAGCATGTCAGACACCACCGACATTCTGAGGGGATCAAAAGGCTCCACTTAGAAAAGCTGCCAAGAAATCAACTCAGGTTTCACACTGCTGGGTTATTTTGTGCCCTCTACATGTGTTAGTGGTTCTGGATGTCCTTTGAAAAGTTAAAGACTTTCTGCTCAGTAAGTGGTTAGGTGGAATATCATTGCATCACATCATATCCCACATCTTTAAACCAGTTTGGCCATGGCAGTGGAAGCAGAGCTGGGGCACATCCTCCTGATCCATGGACATAAATCCCTTTAATTCTGATAGAGGAGAGGAGAATCCATCACAGAGAGCTGGGGATCATCTCAGACTGACACAGCACCACGCTGGAACTTCCCTCATGCAAAATATGAACTTGCTTTCCTCTTAATTCCATGATGCATATCCCTGCCAGCCCAGAAACTCACAAAATCCACACCCACGCACAGGAATGATGTGTGGGAACAGCAAGGGGCAGAATTACAGTGATGAGAAGCAGAAATCACAATTATTTGGAGGTGGACCTTATCTGTGAGCAAGCTGGAGGTCAGCTCCTTTATTTACACAAGAGGACAGAAATTGTCCCCTGACAGAAAAGATAAAATAGAGAATGAGGCATAAAAGTTTTCTAGTTTACTTATTAGCACTATATGTAATTGGATGGAAGTAGCAGGTTTCAAAAATTTGTCTTACTGTAATGACCATAATTTTTTAGAGATCGAAAATGAATCTGACTAGAAAATACCATTAAACTACCAACTTGCTTAAAATTTAAAGGGTAATTCACATATAATGCTTTTATTTAATAGCCCAATTTACAAAACGTCTAAAATTAATGCAGATCTTTTCAGGACAAAATCAGCTGTAACTGCACCAACTAATTTTTGCTCATTTGAACTGAATTATTAATAAGAGAGAAATATACCATATGTTCCCAAAAGAGCTGGATACATTTATTTCAAATAAAATTGCCGTGTTTGGTGGAATATAAGAGGTTTAAATGCTTTCAGAGAAATGGGTTACTTATATACTGATTTAATAGAGTATAAATCAGACTGCATAATTAGGGACACAGCTGTTTCCTAACCTAAAGCTGCCAGCTTTTGTTGGTTAAGTTCCTTTATCACCTGCATGGCTTTAATCAGCAATAATTTGTTCTTCTTGTGGAGCAATACAAGTTAATCAATAATTTTGCTGTTTGTACTATACTGGAAAAGGGCTTTTATGGCAGGTTTAGCTTAAACTGGGCACACATTCTCCTGACTCATTCCCTTGATTTGTTTAATTTTATGGTGATCCTGATGCTAATTAAAAATGAAAGTATTTTTGGTAGCTAAACCTCTGTCTGCACAGGGTACAGAGATATATTGGGTGAAATTTTTAATGCATGTTCCTAAGTTTGCACTACGTTCACAATTGGGCATAAATCCCAAATCCTCACCTGTAAGCTAAAACTCCCTGGAAACTTCTCCCCTTAGAGCATACCTGGAAATTTCCATTCTGTCTGCTCCCAGAAACAAAACAAAAAAAGGGATAATGAGAATTTTTCTTCTATTCAGTTTGTTTTAAAAACTTGACCAGATTTCAAAACAAGAAGACTCAGTGCATATTTAATCTACAACTGGAATTTACTCTTAACCAACACGTCTGGTGACAGCACCATGTTGTTGGGCCATGGCTTTATTCCTAGAAGGCCAACAAGGGAAAGATTTTTATTAGTGAGTGTATTTACATCTGGTTCTCACTCATTTTGTGCTGTAATGTGAATTTAAGTGAGCAAAAGTTTTCAAGCTGATCTATGCATTATCTTCAAATGGGTTATCTGGAGGATTATATTTTTTAAAACTCACATCCATGACACAAAAACTTTCAAGTCCTTTGACATTCAAATGAGCCAAATGCCCAGGGCAGAGTGATGCAGCTCAGATGAGCAGGAAAGAAGCAAAGTTTCACTTTTAAATATTTTGGTTTTCCTACAGAGCTGTTCACACCTCATATTTTTCCTCTTCTCAAGAAAGTTTTAAACCCTAATTCAAGTCCCATCAAGCTCTCCTTGGCTTTAGAATCTTGGGATCAGGGGGAAGACTAAGGATAGGTCTGCTTTGAATTGAGATTTATATAACACATAAAATATGTTTGTATTATATTCATACAAATCCTAACCTCTAAAATATGTTGACACATATATATGTATATTCTTAGCTGTTTGATCATTGGAGTATGGTAATTTTAAGAGCCTTGAAGGGCAAATGGTAGAATGTGATATTTCTAAATCAAATTCTTAAAGTGTAATTTGCCACATGAAAGCCAGTGGCTACTTTCAGCTACTTGTTGAATATTATTAAAAAGCAGCATATGATACAAATTTAAAAAAATTATATCTGAATATTGTTTTTTGCATCCCAGTTATCTCTAACTAATGCAAGCCTATAAATTCACCTATGCAAAAGGGGATGAATTTTCCAGTCTGCTGTAGCACTGTGGAGGCTCCAGCAGCACCACCTTTGAGTAAGAGGATGTTCCTTAACTGCAAATGTAGCTGTATTTGTATTTAGGGGTGGAGGAAGGAGATGGAAAGGGCTGTGAGTGACTCCTGATGCCAGGTTTATATTTTAAATAGTCATATTTGAAGTGCATCTGCTCCTTCCAGCTCTTGTCTTCCACAGGGTTACGCACAGATAATCACATTCCTTCCTTTTAGAGCCAGAACATTCTTTTAGAACCCCAAAGAGACAATATGCAACTTAAAGTAGAAAATTGGCTTCACTCACAAATTATGCATTAAAGAGACTTTGCCTCTCACTCTGTGTCTTGCTCAGAGGGAACTTCCACGCTCGCACATTCCAGCTGTGCAAGACATAAAAATTTTATGCTGTAACTTTTACAGACTGAGAAGGACTTTCTCCACAGCTTCAGTTCTTTGAGGAACTGTCACTAAAGACCAAACTCTGTCTGACACCCACTAATCAGCTCTCTGTCCCTGAGGAGAGGGATAATGCCACCAACGGGGACAGCCTGGAACTTCTCCCCAGCTGACTGAGAAATGTCCCAGTTATAACCCAAAAATGTCCCTTACACTCAGGGCCAGAGTGAAATGCATAAATTGTAGAAGTAATTGAACATTGAATTGAATTGAATTTAATCTACAACCATTGTAGAAGTAAAGAAAACAAGCTTTGCAGTGTTTTTCTTTCCTCCTTTGACAGCTCATGTCACCACTCTCTGGAGATTTCCCCAACTTGTTTAGATCTGTGGTTTCCTACAAACAACTCCTTCCCTGGATTGATGTGATGTAGAAACCATGGAAATGCTGTGCCCAAACTCATTCTCCCTGTGCTCCAAAACACACAAACGTGAGCCATCCATCGTGTGGTCCATGGGCACCAGCAGATGCTCCAGGAGCATCACTCTGCCATCAAACCCACATCTGAATTCCCCTAAAAAACCTTCTCCTTGGAAATTGTTGAGGTTTTGGTCAACAGAGTGAGTCCTCAGCTCTCCCATGGCCAAAATACATGAATTTTAGTTAATTTTCCTGTTAAGCTGTTCCTTCTCCCTGAATATTCTTGCAGCCTTATTTCAGAGTATTTTATTCAGATTTATGAGTAGGCTTTCCTAGAATGGTTTGAGTTGGAAGAGGTTTAAAGATAATTTCCTTCCAACCTGCCATGAGCAGGGACACCTTTCACTTGGAGGGCCAAACCCACCTCAGCAATCTCATGTAATATCTATATTTTCACAATTAAGAGTAAAAAAACCCCAAAACACCTTTCTAAATGTGAGTGTTCAGAGATATTCCCTTCAACTGACTGGGGACTCAGGGAACACATGATCTCCATAACTTGCTGATTTTATCTATAATTAATTTTAATTTTTCCCTTACTCTTCCAAGAAGCATCATTAACACTAATGGAAAAGTTATTTGGGAACATTTGGTTTATAATGTTTATCACATTGCTACACAATATATGTTATAGGTTTAAATCAATATGTGCAACTAAACAACCAGCAATTAAACAACTGCTGCTTTCTATGCACAAAAAATGTGATTTTTCTCCTTCGTATCTAACATCAACTGCAAATATATGTGTAGCTGTGGAGGCTTGGCCCTTAAGTCTTAATTTTGAAATGCTGAAAAAAACTGAGAAGGGCTTGTAAACAAGATATATTTGGCAATTCCTCCAGTGTACTTTGATCTATGTAATATAGGTCAGCGCTCAGTGCTTCATTCTACATTCTCCCAAATATCTAATTGCCTAATTATTGCATTATTTCACAGCCAGTTGGCTGAAAGGGTTTGTATGGGAGTGTGGCAGAATAAGAGAGCTGTCAGTCTTTGGTTATGGTCCTATAGTTCTAATTCAAGAATTAAATATCTGTCTTTTCTAAAAGTCATTACATGATTTATTGGAAAATTGGTAGAAACAGCCCTGGGGGGGTTGTGCTCAAAATCTGGTTTAGAAGAGTGGCTGCTAGCTATGACTTTTGATTTTCTTGTCTCAAAATGAATAGCACTGCCTGTTTCTATGCAAATTAAATGTTTGAATGTATTTTTTAAAGATAGATTATAATTGTTAATTTAATTGTATTTCTTATGCAGAGAGGTGATTTGTGTTTTGCTCTTTATTTCTAGAGGAAACCCCTCTTGCTGCTGATTCCCCAGAAGTGCAGGACTGCTTTTTTTCTGTTGTTTGATAGCCCTAAAATGTCCTGCAGAAATTGTAGGTCAAGAATTACAGCCATGGTAAATCATGCCTCATGAATGAGAAGTCATCTGTGATTTCTCTGGGGTTTTTTTTGGTCTGTCTTTAAAATGAGAGTAATATTCAGAAGAAAATAAAGGCTTCTTTAACATATATTGGCATATATATGAACCATTCCCATATGTGCATATTTGTGACATTCCAGCTTTGTTGACATCTAGAATTCAGGCTGTATCTGAGGATGCTTTATAAAAAAGCTTCAAGAAAAAAAAATATATTCAGCTAGAGCAACTCCCAGCAATTATATTTAAAAACGTAATTAAATTTCCTTTTTGGGTAGGGAAATGATCACTGCCCACCATGAACCCAGAGGGGCCTCCATTCTCTTGATTTTTGAGAAGCTACTTGGGAGGTTTTTTGCTTTATGCAGCTTTCAATGATTTCATGGCCCAAATATCACTAGTTTTTTAGTGATTCTCCCCTTTTCCTGAGCTTTAGGACCAAGACAGGAATAGGTGGCTCGTGCGTCCTCTGAGCACAGGGGGCAGGACAAGGGGATGGGTGTTGGCTGCTTCTCTGGGGGATCAGTAGCCCCCAACTCCTTTGGTGTGGCCCAGCAACTTCATCACCAAAATTTCCTCTCTCTGCCTCCCTGCTGACCCATCTACCTCTGTTTCTGAAACAACTGATCCACTTTTGTAATGCCAAGGAGCACCAAGTGGTTCCCCACCAAATGCTGCCATCCCCAGAAGAGCAGGATGGAGACAAGGACTGGCTTCTTTGTGTCTTCATTCACCTCCTTCCTTCCAGGAGCTGCCTCCCATTTCATGGGAGCTGGGGGCTCTCAAAAATCAATAACTTTCCACCAAATTGTCTGTCAAAAACAATCGTGATCATGGCTAGAGAGAAAAAGTCACTAAAATGAAGGTCTGAAAGCAGACAAGGGGTTAACTCTCCTATTTATGCATCTGATAATTTATAAGAATTATTTGCATTTATTGTCAGCCACTGGACTCACGTAATAGCCCTAAAGCTGCAGAGGGCAAATAGGAGGCACATGAGATGCAGCTGGATGGATACAATAGATTGAACATCTCCAAAGAACTCCCATTAGAGTCCAGTGGGTCAATAATCCACAAACCAAGAAGGATTTACATGATGGACCATAAAAGCTGCTTTGGAGTCATTTTATCAAGGCAAGATCTGGCTTTAAAACTATGGCGATGTGCAGGTCTTGCTGCCTCTCATGATGCCATTTTAGTTTACAGCACAACAAAGAAATGGTATAAAATTAGTAAGATGGTAACAGGGAGACAATAGGTTATTTCCTTAATTTCACAAAATAACTCTCTGAGATCCGTTGTATTTCCTACAATGAAACTGAAAAAGAACAAGGCAGACTCTGTACACTGTGAGCTATGAATAAAATGCACCTTTATTGAGAATAAAAGAGATAAAAAAATATATAAATATGTATTTTCTACATCATTTTGACATGGTATGCTCAGTAAAGACCTAGGGAAATAGTGCGACCGATTTCCAGGTGTAGGCAAGCTGGATTGAATCTGTGGCAGAAGGATGTAGAGGAGATGCTACTGTACCCTCTCCTTCAATTTATTTGCTCAAGGTACCCAGAAATAAACTTCAGCTGGGTTAAATACAGAGCAGCCTAAAAACTCCTCTAATTTATGGCCATGAGGACTTCCTGTGTACCAGCTTAATTCCTTTCTCTGATAGAGGACTGCACTTTTGCAGAGAGAAATTTGCATCAGTAGAAGAAATTAGGGGCAAAATAACAGGGAACCCCCAATTTTATCGACTTTTCTTTTGTGCCAGGACAGTGGTATTAAATGGATGTGGAAGACACCAGGTTTTATCTCCTTTCCCACAAAAAATTCACAGAGTAAAAAAAAAAAAGCTCTGCAAGCACAACACATAGGAAGATGATCATTGCAGCTACGTGGTAAATCTGCAAAAGACTTAAACATTAAAAATTAATCTCAGGACTTTATTATTCCTTTGTAACTCAGCGCTGCAATGATCTTTGTGTGGTGGAGGGCTCTGCAGTGCTCATATGTGCTCTCCTGCCTCGGCAGAATGCCATGAATTAAGGATGGAGCGTAAACCTCGCCTTTGAATTTCCTGGCTTTTGTTGGTTTGTGTCATAAACTCAACATTATTCAAATGTGGGGTTTTGTATTTAATATTATTAAACGCCTCCTCATCAATGCCAAGTCTGTAATTGGTCACAGTGAATAGGTGATTAGACAGATAAAGTGCAATTGTGATTGCAAAAACTATCACCAGGTTTGCCGAGGACAATAATTATGTAGGTTATAATGTTTGAAAATATTGCCTAAATCTCCTTCCCACATGTTGTTTGTGATGGAAAACAATTAGACAAAGGATTCTTTTTCTAAGCTGCCTCTGATTCAGATTTGCCTGATGAATGGTCTTTATACTGAACCCAAAGCATTTGTTCCAAGTAAATTATATGTCATTGCAAATGCAAAAGGTCTGCTTCACAATGTTTATTGGGATAAATTAAATCTTCTAAAGATGGTAAACAGAAGGCCTCAATAATGATTCACTTCTGTATAGTTTAAACTGAAAAGGATGTTGCAGTTAGAAGGATGGAGATGAGGCAAACAACACTCCCTGCTTTGTATTAACAACATAAGAGGTACAATAGGGAAATTTAATTTGATACTGATCTACATGAGGCATAACACAGCAACACAGTTTCAAATGCTACTTTTCTAATGGCAGCCTTTGAATTGCAAATTTCCACCAAAACCACCTGATTCATTACTTGAATGCATTCCCAGTCCAGTCAAGGAGTTTCTCTCCCTGCTTCCACAGGGGCAGGAGCAGGCTCTCCTTCCTTAGCATCTCAGGAGGGGGATATAAAACCCAGGGGATGATTTCCTTTGGAAAGTCTGGAGCCTGCAAGGTGCCAGGCACACAGGCAGCCTGTCTAGTGCTCAACAGGGAAAAGGAGATGCTTCTGCCTTTGCTGCAGCAGCCAAATTTCTGCTTGCAGGGAAAGGTCAGATCCTGGAATAGCGCGCAGCCCTTTGGAAGCGCTCACCTTGTGCTGGGAAAGGACACTGCTCAAAGCTGGCAGTGCTTGGAAAATGTTTTGTGGCTTCTGTGGGCCCTCCAAAAGCCAACTAAAAGAAATGGGAACCTTTCCTTTAATTCTCTCAGGCTAGGGATGGAAAACACTGCGAGGATGGCAGAGCCCCCAATGGAAAATGCTGTGGGAGCAGAGGAGCCCTGGGCAGGAGGCTGAGCACACACAGCCCCATGAGCACAGAGAATCTCCAGGGCTTTCTCTTTGGCTGTGAGAGGCTGGGGTTCAGCCTCTGCACCTGTGAGAGGACCCCACGGCCTGTCTGGGAAGCTAAATCCTCCTTGAGCCTAAAGGGAGCACATGGGAAGTTTAATGGGTGTCAGTTCATTAGTATACAACTGAGTTTAAAACAATTTCTGTACAAGTTTGTCAGGTCCTTTAGTTCCTCCATTAGCTCACGCTTTCAACCATTATGGGTCTAAATTTCCAGCTCGCTGAAATCTTGTTTACAGGTGATTAAAAACTGTCCTATGGACTATTAAAGTGCTCCACAGAAAATTACTAGCTGGAACTCAACCACTTTGCTGTCTCTAATTTTAGAATATTTGTTTCTTTTAACCCAGGTTCTTCATTTCAGGCATTTGGGCTGCTTGCAGCATCCCTTGAAAGGTTTTCACCACCTACTTACTGTTCATTAGTATTCACAGTCACAGGAACACCTTTAACTCACATTCATGCACACACTCCCAGACAAAAGCTCTATTAATGGGAATTCATACCTGATCTCAAACACATTGGTAATTAAACATCCATAAATGTTGAAAAACAAATAAAGGTTTGCGTGTTACTTGGAGGTGGCGAGCAATTTCCTGTTTGCTTCTAGGACACATCCCCATCCTCCATACACCCTGAATGTTCTGCCACCTGAGGGGACTGGCAGGAAGTCAGAAGGGGAGTTTGTGATTTCCCAGCTGTTCAGCAGCTGGGCAAAGGGGATGTGCAGCAGAGCAGGTACAGAGATCTGTGCTCACAACAAACATCAGCAGGAGCAGCACAGAGAAGGAGCTTCAGTGCTTAAGGCAATGCCAGTGAAATGTAGATAAGCACATATTGCATCTTCACCTCTGAGGAAGGCACAGACAATATAGACAAGATGTGAACACTCTCCGTTAGTGCTTCCAATAATTTGTAAATAAAAAAATACCTCTGTGAACTCCAGGTTTCCCCCTGCTTAGCAGATGGCCAAAGGAAGCAATTACAGTGTGTACTAAACCAGCAGAGTTTTCTTCACAAAACAATTCACTAAAATCCTTTATATGAGAACAAGCTTTCATTAATGACCCCTTTGAATTTTACTGGCGAGCCCAGCAATAATACACGGGTATTGTTAGAAATGTAAATGCAAGGAGATAAGGAAATTTTCAGGCAAATCTATATTTAATTTCAAAGAAAAGCTGCTCATTTCTAATGGCCCTGTTTGCATGGATATCTGATGGTAAGGCTAGGGGAGGGTCACAGCAGATAACACCTAACAGGATCATTGAATGAAAAACAAATATTTATTTTCTCTTTGTCTCTTTGGGACTCATTTGCATTAAAACTGCAGCTTTCCCAAAGACTGTTAGTGAAAAAAAAAAGCCACCCTAATTTATGCATTTAATATTAGGAAGGCTCTGTGAGATTAAGGTTATATAAAAGCTGATTCCACTCCACATCCTCATCTCTCCACAAAGAACAAGAAGCTGAGACGAACGGTTCGGGTGCCCCATTTGTTGCACACCTCAAATTTGCATTTTATTGCACCTATGTATTTTTATAACTGTATTATAGATCCTATTGTCACACTTGGTTTCTTTCCTGAATTCCAGCTAATATTCCACAAAGCTATTTGTCACTTATTTTAACCTTGAGCATGCAAAACTCCTCGCAGGTTTAAAATTAGGCAGGAGCTTACGTGAAGAGACATTTAATGCACTCAGGCGGTGTTGCCTCACTACCTGAAGCTTCTTTGCATTATCTCCAGTGCCCTCCCTGATCTTTGGCTCTGCAAAAACCTTTTTATTGTCATCCTTAACACCATGAGATTCCTTCCAGAAATAAAACAAATGGGTGTGGATGCATTTTACATTGAATAAGTTTATATTTGATGAAGTCTTTTAAACTTGCTGTCATTGTGGAACCACAGAGTGGTTTGGGCTGGAAGGGATCTTAAAACTCATCCAGTTCCACCCCAGCCATGGGCAGGGACATCTTCCACTATCCCAGGTTGCTCCAAGCCCCAATATTCAACCTGGCCTTGGATACTTCCAGACATCCAGGGGCAGCCACATCTTTCCACCACCCTTACAGGGAGGAATTCCTTCCTAAAATACCATCCAAAACTTCTTTTTTTTCATTTACAAGTCATGCTTGAAGCTTTTGTGAGGACAATAACTCCCCCAGTCTGGGCTATAACTCCCCCAGGCACATTTTGCACCAGGGATGCTCCCACCCTCCCAGAGCCTGTCACAATCGTTGTGTCCTTGCTTCCCTTCTGTGGTAGAATGCAAATAGCCAAGGGATCGTTGAAAACTGGAGTGGTTATCCAGGATACTTTGCATGCCTTTTTATATCTGCATTTGTCCCACTGTAAAACTACAAAATGTGATCCCTCCTTTTTCATTGTCTGCTCTGTGTGAATAAGCACGTTGCAAAAGCCAATTGTTTTTCAAACCTGTTTTAAAATTGCTTTAAAAGCTGCAGAAGCAGATATTCCTTTTAAACAAGTAGCAGATTTACTTTTAAGTGAGACAAGTTCAAAAAGAGCTGGAATTCAAGTAATGTAGGAGGTGGGATCTCTTGATGGAGTTTTATATTTCACATCAAAATAATTCCATTTCTATGCTGATTAATGATTAACCTGGTTCTTTGTTGCTCCTGTCTGAATGCCAGCTTCAGTCCTGAGACAGACTCGCTCTGGAGTCAATAGGAGAAGTCATGTGAACGTCAAAAAGCAGAAGTTATCTCTGTCATTAACCTTGAGCAGCACCATCGATTGCTGGCGCTAAGTAAGATCTAATGGCTGCAGAGAAACAACTGCTTCAAAAACAATTTTCAAGGCATATTTGAAAATGAGTTAGATGAAGCTACAAAAATGTGGCATTGATGTGATTTGGTACAGCTAACTCAGAATTGCTTTGTGATGCAGTGCAGCTAGATTTGCTGCTGGGATGATAAAGGAGGGAAAAGTCTCCATGTTGCCTTGTTTTCCAATCCAAATTAGCATCTGCCTATGATGCAGAAATTAATAGAAGTAGAGAGGCATGTGAGTGCAATGCTGATGCTCTAACAGGATCATTTTTATTCTGCACTATTCACTTTAGCTCCTCTGTATGTTAACTCGGGTATGTTTGAACATGTGACCTTATGCTTACAGCGTGACATGGAAAAATAAATACATGTTTTCTGTGGGCTTGGGAGATATAAAAACATACTTTGAAAGAGATTTCCATCCCACTTTTTGGGATGAAAGGAATTTGCAAGCCTTGACAATTTCAGCTGCCCATATCGTCACCAGTTATTAAAACTGGAGATGTTACTTCTTCAGTAGGTAAAACAGCAGTAATTTGAGTCTTTTTGAATGAGTGTTTTTGTGATTTTTGGGAAGCACAAAACTGGCTTTTGTGGGGAGTTCTGCACCATTTAGGACAGAGAATTTGGCCCCAAACTTCCTTGGTGTGTCCATTGAGTACCTTGGGAGAGAAAATCTCCAGAGCAGACCAGATAAAAAATTAAACTCAAAATTGAGTCATGTGCTGCTGAAATGCTGTGAAAAGATAATAAAATAAAGGATGTTGTACTGAAATAAAATATGATGTAAAATTGTTCTACTGTAGGGCTTGGCCAGCAGCAAATTGCAGGAATTTAAGGCCTAAGTTGATGGCTGTAGCTCAGGTAAACATTCAAATACACAAAGATTTTACCTAAATAAATACTGTAGAGGTGTCCAGTCTGTGGTAAACTTGCATGAGACAGACTTTAGTCAAATGCACTCAGCTCTGCCTATTTTATTAAGATGTGACCCTTCTCCTGCTGCAAGCTCATCTCTAACACCATGATTTGCAGCAATTAATTGGTCTCCTCTAGCTGACTAGCAAATCCATATACTACTGTAATTACCTGAATGTAAAATATTTAGGAAATATCTATCATGCTCTTGGAAGTCTCAGGTCATTGAAAGAAAGCCAATGAAATTGCAAACAGGATGAAGGGATTGGCTACCAGGTACCTTTCCTCCCCCCTCCCCATCCCCTTGGCTCTTAGCATTTGTCTCTAGGGCATGACCAAATAGTGGCCATGTGTCATAAAGACATTTATCATGTAATTACAGCTTTAAGATCAGTTTCTGTTGATGTGAGATGATTACTTTGTATTTCACGCCTTTCAGGTTCCCAGCTGGGATTCAGAGCTTTAAGGACATGGGGTATATATTTTTTAAATTTATGAGATAGCCATTAATTTAATTAATTGGACCATAAGAGTTCAGTCAGTGACCAAATAAGGATCCTGCAAAACAGAGAGAACCAGATGTTTTATGAAGTTTCGATATTTTTGACGTGGATAACTTGGCAAAGCAAAGGCCTTTGTTTCCTCCTCAAGGAACAGAACATCTCTGTGGAGTAAGAAAAATGACACATCAAAGTCACGGCCTGTGAACCCTGACACTGGAATAAGGACATTGTTCAAATGAGGCTGTTTTAGGCCTGGCTTAAATGGTTTTGTTCTTATGTGCTGGCAATGGCTCAGTGCCATTCCTGTGTGGCTTACATCAATATTGCACTCTAAAATCTGGGCTCAGGCCTGTGACTGTGATTCCTCTACTAATTTTGGGACTTTCTGTTGTGTGTTTAGGTTGTTTTGTGTTTTTAAATTGGTATCAGAAAGTCCCTGTCACCAAAGTGATCACAAAGCTGCATTTCCAGTGTTGTCAATGCTCACTACATTTCCATGATCTTTCCTGAAGATGGATTTCCATTGAGCTCCCAGTTCTTCTGATATTGAGGTCAGCTTTTCTGACCATCCTCACAGCTGTTTAAATTAGTATATGCCATTTTTAAAGGCTTCATTGAAACCAGTTAAAATTTTAGTGGGATGGGTTTTATTTAGCTTTCTTTCCATTATCTCCTCACCTGAGATTCAGCAGGAAATCCAGGACTGCAGCTGTGACTCACCTGCAGCCGGGAAAAAAATATTTTATGCTTGTACCAGTTAAAGAATTCAGCCTGGCTCTTGTCCAGAGAGAGCCCCAAATCTCAAAATTTACCACAAACAGCTAAAACCATAAATTTTACATTAAGAATAGAGCAAAATTTCCCATCATGGCACCACCCTCAGCAGCCAAGGCCTGCCTTGTGCTGTAGGGTGATTTGCTGCCCCCACGCTTGCATGGGTGCATCAGAGTGGCAGGAATCCAGAGCAATGGATCATGAATTAAGTGCAAAGGCTCTTTGCTGAGCTGGTGCTTGCTGGCAGAGCTCCTCAGCATCAATGGGCTCCTGTGGGTGCCACCAAGGCACTCACCTGTCACACTGCCAGGCTGTGGGCACAGCCACCAATGTCACCCACTTGAAAATAAAAAGTCACATCCAGTTGTGATGCACTGACCCAGCAGCACATTTCTAATATTTTTTTCCTCTTGGGAATGCACTTGCCTAAAGGAAATTATTGTGGAAGCATTAAAGCAGAGGCAGTTACCAAAACTTAAACCAGCAGCTCTATTTGTCTCTTCTGCTGAAAGACGAAAATGCAAATCTGGCTGAGGACTGTAAAAGGATGAGCAAGCAGGCAGGTGGGATTTACACTGGGAGGAAAACAACAGCAGAAGTGTGGTGACAGCAGAGGAATTATATCTGCTGTGGTCTGAGGGCACAGGCCTGGCCCTGGCTGCCCCAAGATCACTGCACGCTGCCAGCCAAGCTGTTCTCATGCTTAATTTACAGCTCACAAGGTTCATGTAGTGTCTAATGAAAAATCTCAGTGGGAACTTGCAGGAGAACAGAGAACAGTGCCCAAATTATTCACATTTCCGCAAGGAATGGAGAGCTCCTTTGGCCCAGAGATGCCCTGATGGTGACTGGTGTCACAGGCTGATATCAGGGGCTTTGTGATCCCTGGGTTTCTTTTGGATTGGAATGCTTTGCTTAATGTGACACAGTGCTCACCTTTTGCATAACTCAGTGTCACATTTGCAGTAGATCAGCAGTTAGAAAGGTTGGAGAAGCTCCCCTGGAAGCTGGATCCTAATCTTGATGCTGAGTGTTGCCTGGTGTGTGCAGTCACCACAAGTTACATGTGGGAAAAACAGTAGGAATTGCCTTGACTGTTAATGATGTTTACTTCTTTTTAGATAAAAAATAAAATTTTAAAAACCCAAATCTATAAATGTCTATTTAGTTTGATGCAGGCCTAGCAGAAAATAGGATTTTGCTGTGCCAATAAATATTGTTTGCCTTTTTCTTTGGTGCATGCTTGCCTTTCAGGTAAATTTATCTCCATGCATCTTCACTTTAAAATAGTAATAAACGATCCTGAACCCTCTGTGACTTAAGAACGTGTGCAACTAAGAACAATTCTCTTGCAAACCAATTTCCACGCTCTTTTAGAAGCTGATACAGAAACATTCCACACAGTTAATATTTAATACCAACATTCCATGAAAAATTCAGCTGCTAATAAATGGGATTTATTTATTTTCTACCATTTAAATTGCCACTGCTGTGGTCCTAAAACTGTTGATGGATAGATTATCTGAAGTGGAAACAAATACTCATTTGTTATGGGCTGGTTTGTGTTTATAAAAGGTGTTTAGGTTTAGAAGTGAACTCAAGCTTACAAAAGGAACGTGAACATCATGGAAACATCAGTCCTGAGCTCCTGCTTGTTCTGCAGGGGACAGAAATCAGTAGAGGAAGGAAAGACCCCTCAGTAAAAGAGGCAATTCTCACAATTATTGCTTGCAAGGACAAATTCATGCCGGTGAACCCCTGAGTGGTGCAGCTTGGGGCCTCACCTGCTCCTTTCTTACATCCTGGCATGGCACAAAATGGATTTGAACATGCAACACCCACACGATTTCTTCCTTCTGTGCCTGAATAAAAGATGCATGTTTGTATTTTGTACTTATTAAAACAGAAGGAAACATTCCAGCTGGATGCCGACATGCCCTGGATTGCTGTGTTCTTACGAAGGCAATTACTTTGTCCACTTAGAAAAGAGGTGTTATAATTCCTCCACAAAGCATCAAAATTCACACTTGCCCTTTGAAAGCTTGCATTTGCTTGTGTCTCAGACCCAGGCAGGTACCAGGCTGGCATTTCCCCCCCTCTGGATTTTCAAAGAAAATCTCTTTGTAATGGTCATACCCTCATCTTTTCTCTTTTTGTTTTTTCTCTCTCTCTTTTCTTTTTTTCTTTTTAAATGTAAAAATAACAGAGAAAGAGAGGCATCAAAAGCAATTTTTCCTTCCCACATGTGTGCGGTAAAACCCAGATGTCAGGCTTTTTGTGGTGATGTGATTCACATCACTCCGGTGTGGGATGTTAGCTCTGCATTTAGTCTTGCCTGGACTGTAACGAAGGACACCAATTACTCTGGTGATTCCAGCTAAAAGCTGCAGGAGAGGCATTAGAATACAGGAAATGTATAGGGGAATGCAATTTCAAAGTGGATGAAAAATGTGTGAGTGGATGAACATTCAGTGAGGTAATTACCGCTCAGGTTTAGTCCTGAATTTTCTTCTGCCTTACTCTAGGAAGAGCCTAATGGCCAGACCTGAGTTTTTAATGGCAACATTTGGGCAAAAAGTATGGCTATTAGGTGAGCAAATGTAGCACTTTATCCTGGAGGAGCGGAGATCACCTTCGGTGTCAAAAGTAAAGGAGAATCAATTCAGCTCTGTGAGCTGTGGAAGTTTGCAGCGGGAAATCCTGGAATGGTCTCACCCAGAGGAGGGAGGGAGGAGGGCGATGAGCCTGGCAGGTGCTCAGCACACAACGTGTTCACAGACTGCCAAATCCACTGGTTCCAGCCATCCTGGGGAAGCTGTTCCACATTCCCAACAGCAGGGAGAGAGAATCCATAATTTATGCCAACCCAAGTAATTCCCATCAAAAGAGGTGCAAATCCAAATGAAACATGGGCAGCACTTTTATCACCACATGGAATTATTTAACAACAAGCCAGTTCCTTAAATTAAAAATAAGAATTGCAGCACTGGGTGTCTCCTTCAGGTAAAGTGAACACTCCACTTTCTGAAGAAATCAGTTTCAGTTAAACTACACAATTAATCTACACAATTAACAGGTTCAGGTTTATTTCTCAAATAAGCTCACTATATGGGTGGAGAAAGAACAACTTCATTTTTTATCCCAAGGCCATCCTGGGAAAAGCAGATGACCTGCCTCTAGTTTTTTTAGTCCCACTAGTTTTCCCTGTGGAGAAATTCTAGTCTTAGAAACATCTTCCACCTTTCATAAACATGTTCTAGATGATCTGCACTGTCTGCACTGATCAAAACTTTGGAGCTTCTCCTTTCTGCATGGTATTTTTCAGGCATGCACTGAACCACCCAGTTCAGCTCTCTGTTAGGGAATGGGGCTCAAATTCAATGAAGCAGAGGGAAAACTTCATCTTGGTCTCACAGATCTAAAATGTTTGTTCAAAGGAGGATAGTAAGCCCTGCATCTTCAGTGAAAAACCCCTGTTTTACTTTTTGCTTAAAAATCCCTGTACTAAAGGCATATCAAAATAATCGTGGCTCAAGTAAGCTTTTTCACTTTACATAAAACCAGAAAATATATTTTTTAATCTTACTTTTAAGTGGGAAAAAATTAGGAGTGGAATGGAGAGAACAACACCTGCTGTGGCTCCCCTCAGCTGCAGTCCTACAAATCAGCCCAAACCCATCTGCTTTCTGCACTGCCTTAATTGCCTGCAAAGCTTTTTATGGCCAGTTTGGACCCCAAATGGCAGCTACTGCTGCAGGCTTGAGGCTAACAGGAGGAACAAAGCAGGGAGTAATGGACAGCACTGTGACCCTCCCATCTGATGGGCAGGGTGAAACCAGAGCTTGGCCCCAGCTGGGACAGGGGTGGGACAGGAGCAGGGGGAACCCACTGGGACATGGGTTTTGCCTGGGGAGAGGCAGGAGCTCCAAGGTGTGAGGCTGAAAGAGCCACACTCCTAAATCTGCTGCCCCATGCAAAGTCCTAAAAGTTCGGATCACTCAGATAAACCCATGCAGATGTGTCCCTAATTTTTAATTTTACTATATTTTTCAGCAGGGAGATCTGCTACAGTGACAAGCAAACCTACAGGCATCACATCAGCAATTTCAGGGATATTTATTTCTCTGGTTATTTACCTTTTATTTCTATGAGCAGGCATTTGATCCCTCAAACAATCCCAATCCAAATGTCCTTAAAGTGAACTGATGTACTGTACTTAATAGCCTGGTGACTTCTTGGATTAGACTGATCGAGCCAGTGATGAATAGGGTAAGTATAGTTAACAGCCATTCTTAAACAACTTTGAGTGTCATTAATTTTGTTATAGGACAGATTAATCTGAAATGTCAGGACTTGCTGTACTAGACCTAAAATTGTATTTTCAAACCAATTTTAACAGATTGTATTTCACTCTTGACACAAAATTCATTTACTCGCCTTAGATTGCAGCTTTTATTGTAATTGTATCAAATTAAATCAGGGCATTAGAACCACAGAAAACTAAGTTGAAGTTATAGGAGGGTAGTTGCACTGAATTTCTTTATATCTTCCTTTTAATGCATTTTTCCTCCCTAAAACAAGCCCAAATACATGGACATTGCTACAGGTTAAGAAGAGATTACAACAGACTTTTGTAGATATGTAAATCATATGTAAATCATAGCCAGACAGAGGACTACTCTATGGGTTGTCTTATCTATGGAACAGAACACTTGCTTTTCTTTAACAAATTTAATGTTTGTTTTGATTAAAGTCACAAACTAGATACTAAAGCCAGTTTGTTAAAGTCAATTTCAAACCTACAAATAAAGAGCTGTGGCAAAAACCAACAGAAACTAATTCAGGAAGGCAGCAAAGAATGTGATTAGCTCTCCTGAAACCTTTGAAATGCAGTTTAAGGATGAGTTTCTGGGCTTTTGAAAAGGACTATTCCCCCTCACCCCGCCAAGTAATACATTGCAGATAGCAAATAGCTAAATCAATAATCTGCTCATAGGCAAACTCTGCAGCAAAATGTGTTTGGACAGAGGCATTTCTGGAATAATTCTGAATTATGGATAAATTCGTAAAAGTACCAGTCAGTTCACAGATAATTCATGAACTGAAATAAGGGCAAAATTTGTCGAATAAATTATTCACTACAAATAGTTCCTAAGCTCTCCAAAGTACTATCACACTTCATTTATCTCTTGCCTTAGGGGTAGATAAAAATACTCCGAAAAAATTATAACTAACCTGAATTTTTATCTAAAAAATTTAAGCTAGGACATCTCCTTTTGCAGTATTTTAAGGGTAAGAAACTTGATCAGCTCCAGCTTTTATTCCCCCTCACAGAAACCATATTTTTTATCAGAAGTCTCTGTTTTTTATCTCACAATCAGATATGGTCAAGAAAGAGCAGTAGATGCAGCTGCAAATTTTGTGCACCAAATTAGTGAATACCTAAAGGATTTTCCAGATTTGCATTCAGAAAGGAATTTCATTGGAGTTAGAGAATCCTGGAATGCCTTGGGCTGGAAGAGACCAAAATTCCTCATTAGAGCAACATCAGCACATGTAATTCCTGGTAGCAATATCAGGAATATAAAAAATGGATTTTCTACTCTGTGTTGACCCAAACCAACATTTTGTCTGCTGTAAAATAAGAAAGAGAAAAAATATTTAGGAAAGGTTCAATCTGGACAAGAAGGAATAAAGGATCTTTCCAGATGTAGGCAGATGTTGGAAAACTGAGACTTGTACTGGTGTATCAAAAACTTACAGGAATATGGAGTATTTGTGATGCTGCCCTGACTATTCAGGATGAATCCTGGCAGGATGGCATGGCTCACTGTTCAGGATTATTTCATGGAAGAAGGCTGGTGCAGCAAGAACCAGTTTGGGTTTGTCATCTTCTGATTTTACACCAGGCAACTTTAACTCTTGGTGGCAAAGGAGGGAAACGAGGCAGTGAAATTCAGAGAGTGAGAAAAATTACTCTGGACATGTTTCTAACCCAAAAACAAAACAAAGAAGAAGAAAAGAAAAAGAAAACAAAACACCACACAATTCAGACCTTGCACATGGGACAGGTTATACTGGGTTTTCCTCTTGGTCCCCTGAGCAGGGAGCACCCAGGGAAGTGCATGAACATACAGAAAAGTTTTGTCTCGTTCTCCGAGGTCACATTGAATTATAGCAACCCCAATCTGCAGCCCTTGAAAATGCCACCAGGCCAATGGTCCCTGACAGAGCCCAGCAGCATTCTCCAGGGGAGCAGCCTGGTCGGCATTTAACCGAGTGCCCGGCTCTCCTTGCTTCACCAAACAAAAACTAAATTAGACGGGTCAAACATTGTCGATCTAATCTCACTGTGAACTGAAAACAGAGGAGCTCTGCTGCCACCAGAGCAGAGCAGAGCCTGCTGTGACCCCACCATGAACTGGAGGGGATGGGAGATCTCCAGCAGGTGCAGTCGGGAGGACTCAATGTCGCATTCAAGTTTATTCTTTGTACGGTTCTGAGAATGGCGGGATTGTGTTTTGAATCCAATACCCCGGGGCTTTCACTTGCTTTCTCACAATTACCTGTGTGAGAAGAAAGGGGGGGGTGAGGGAAAAAGGAAAAAAGAGATAATTCTTCTGTGGCATAGCAGGAATGGTCAAGGGCAGTTCAGATTAAAGACCATGATTGGCACAGGCTGCGGAGAGGCCAAGCCAACAAAATAAAAAATAGAACCATCCTGTTTAATAGAAACAAATTGCTCTCCACTTCTCCTTGACACAGATAGTGGGGCCATTTGTACCTGCTGCCCTTTGTTGGGAACAACGGCAAGGAAATGTACTCGTCCTGAGCGGAATAAAATTCTTTTTGTTGCATTTGACTATCTCAGCCCACAGAACAAGCAGGGCAGTTAAGTAGTTGAGCTTCCTTGTACATTTGTTTGATTAAAGGTCTGTAACACTGGCTCAGGTAGAAACAGCTCAGCTGCATGGAGCAGCAATGAATGAAAGGCTTGTTAGGGAGCAGCCAGCGAGACACGGCGGAGCTGCCTTCGGAATTACCTCTGAATAGGAGCTTGTTGTTTTGCTTGTTCCCCTCAGCATGGAAGGACAAAACTGTACATTTGAAATGACATGTGATGAGATCTGGGCTGGTTTGCATGTGTATATTGGGAAAACTGCTAAAAACCAGGGCAGGCTCTTTTGCAAGTCAAGGCATGAAAACCAATCTCCTTCAGATGTCCCCGAGTGCTCCAGGTAACATTAGCATTTCCAAAGGTCGGAGTGGAGAGTGTTAGAGCATATTTATGAACTGACCAAATAGAAGGCTTTAATTTTGGTCATAAATGGGCTGGAGAAGATCCAACCAGCTGCCTAAATGGTAAAAAATAAATCCCGAGTTTATTTGTGTTATTTTCTAATCTTACAGGGACATGGCCATGAGTGGCAGATCCCTTACAGATATAAAGATCTCTTACAATATAAAGATATAAGATGCCTTACAGTATAAAAACCAATCCAGCTTTAGCAATAACACTCTCCCAGGTTCAGAAATAGCTGCTCCAGCTGCCTCCACCTCCATCAGCTCCCATCAGGTAAAACTCAGTTGTCAGCACACAAGAAGTTCATCTGTTTTGTTGAACTGATGCTGTAGTGAGTATACAAATGGATGTATATACATACACATGACATATGTACATATATACATGACTTTTCTGATGCTCTTTAAATGTTTCCTGTATCCTTCTCTCAGCTTTGCTGTGTAAATTGACTGAGTAAGAAATTGCCAGTCAAATATCTCATGTCACAACTAATAGGTGAACAACTCCTTACAACATGTAGGTTACAAAACAAAGCTTTAAAAAATATTTCTTTAAACATATTCTGTGCTATTTCAGGAGGAAAAGATAATAGGTGATGCACGCTTAAAATCTGGAAAACTTAAAAAACAATCTGTACAATTTATATTAGTAAATCAGCCCCATGTGCATAAGGCAAGTACAGTAAAGATCCAGTCAAATGCCTTGCACAATTTAAGACTCATCTAAACCAAGCTTTTTGTTAAGATTTACAAGGTTTAATTATTATTAGTTTTTTTAAAACAGAGGAAGGCTTTCCTTCAACATTTTATTTGGCAGTTCTTCCTTTGGATCGTCAACAAAAACTGGATAATTTTCTATTTTTTCATATCTGTATTTCTGTGAATTATAGGCACATAAAAGAACAGAATCCATACATCATCATGGATTGTAATATTGTAATTCTGGAATTTCTGGCCTGCTGCAATAAGATGTTAAAAATCACCACTACTAAATGGGGCAAGAAGCCTTTGGGTCTTTCGGGCATAATGGACAGGTAAAAAGGATAGGCAGCACTCCTAAATTCTGTTTCTAGGAATGTGACCTAGAAAGGTGCAGGACCACATTAAGCAGATCGCTGATACTCTGTGAGGGACAGAAAACCACTTAATAACAGAAATTTTTGATTCTGTGAAGAGAAAGCAACTAAACCACTAAAGAAGGAGGACACATGGGCACGGGACAACATTTTCCAAAGGACAGGTATTCCCAATGCTCTCAGGGCTCTGATCCATGTCTGGAGGTGTCTCCCTGGATGTCAGCTCTAGAGCAAACTCCTCTAAAGGGTATTTTGTATTTTGAATGCATTCTTGTGAGACTGTCCCCTCTTTCCTTCACCTAAACTCAGAGTCCTTGTCCTCTTCAGTGCCTGCTGGAAAATACCATCTGTAGCATCCACCCTTCCTTTTTCTCAGGAGCATTTCCTTCATTTCACTAAATATCCCTCTTTTCACTCTAATTTCTGGATAGGAAAGGCCTTCCTTCAAATTATACCACAAATGCAAACTAGAAAACTGCACAGCAAGGAAACCAGGAGATAATGTTGGCATGTTTAGCTGCTCCTTGCATCTACAGCAAGATTGTGTCTTAGAGAAAGTTTGGATGAAAATAGAGAGATGCCAGAAAAGGGGTGATGGCATCTGTTGAAGCCCCTGTTAATGAAACAAATCTCTCTTAGATTTGCCCTCCAAATCAATGCCCATTTTGAGCTGATTTCATGTTTACAGAGCCTGATTGAAGAGCCCCTACCACTGTTGGAGCGAATTTCATTGGAATACAATGCTGCCTTAATGAAGCAAGGCATACAGCTAATGGTGATTTGCTTGGACTCAGAAACGGATAATTTGTTATCAAATCCTTTAATAGCTCATGCTGAAGTTTCTGTCATTACTTGTTGCTCCTCTCAATCTTTATTATGACAAACCCTTTAAAAATGCCTAGGTAGAAAAAAGTGCCCATTAATCCTTTCAAGGAAAGGCCGCCGGTCCCAGATTAAGTCAAGCTGGCATCTGAAACTATTCTTTCCTTTATGACACATAGTAAGTGGTGGGTAATCCACATCTTAATCTCCTTGTTGCACAGCTTGGTTTATGGTAACTGATACTCCTGTGACTGCTGCAGACTCCTATTGTGTTACCTTGGGCAGGCAGCTCTTCTTCCTGTTTTTTCCCCCTGGAATGTCTGATAAAGGCACCCTTGAAGTTGACCATAGTCTCTTGAGAAAGTGCTTTTCAGAGAAAATGTGATTTCTTTAAAGTTGTATTGAAGTTACTTGTGGGTTTTCCCCTGAGCAAAGCCTCGGACAGTGTTTCTGCTCTCCTCCAACATGTGAATTTCATTGCTCCTTTTAAAAGAAAAATTCTAAAAGAAAAACCCTTTTGAATCCTCTACTCCACTCCATAACTTTCTCTGAGCTACATTTATACTCTTTGTCAGTTCTTAAGTACATGAACATAACTAAGGTGCTGCAAGGAGTGAAATAACTCGACCAATGTACAGAAAATATAAGCACCAGGCATTTTAATCTGAAATGGTTGTGTTTCATGCAGCTGTGTAAGTGATGCAATATTTTGAACAGTTTTCCTGATTTGGTATTTTAAAAATTCCCCTTTCCCTGCTATGGAAACAGATATTTGCTACAACTCTTACTTTAAAGATGAAGAAAACAAGGCAAGGTGATGAATAGTTCCTGTCTGAACTTCAGGTCATTTTGCTGTTCCTAAAGTGACTGGAAAAACTGAAGCATTTTAAAAAACAGTTGCAAGAAACACCTCTGTCCTTATTTTTGGTATTTTATGACATAATGCCACTAATCTTTCTTTTTCAGAGGATGAGCTCCTGATGTGCTCTTTCCAGCAAATTCAAATTTTAATAAATTTTATTAAAGGGAGAGACATTAAAAATAATTCTGGAAAATACATCAGAAAAGCAAATAGAAAGCTCATGGATGAGCTCAGTGTTTGACTTCAGAACAATTTCACTCCCCTGCCTGGATTTGGAGGTTGGCACAAATCTTCAGACCCATGAGGACCATGCCAGGGGATGGCAGAATCACAGAATAATTTGGGTTGGAATACAGCAGAGGAATGTTTCCCTGGCATTTTGGACATCACAGTGAACTTTGCAAAAACTTCTTGACTCCACTGTACAATATTTCTGAAAATTTCTATGAAAGTACAAAAATGCAATGATTTAAGACACTCAAATTCTCAAAAATATTATTTTTCAAGTAGAGTTATACATAAAATGTTTTACCTTAGAGTTAACCTGTAATGCACTCTTCCATTTGGCTGAAAAGGGTGGGGCAAGAGTTTGTGTTTAAATACCTGCTAAACCTCTAAGTGATAGAGGTATTTATGTAACTAAAAGAAAGCATTTCAAAAACCCTTCTGAATTGGGGCTCCTAAAAGAACCCTCTTAATATTAAATTGCCAGCCTACAGGGGAAAAAAAAAAGACATATTTTACATCAGATTTTGGAGCTCATAAAGGTTTTTATAAAAACTCAACATCTTGATTTGTGTTCAGCTACTTCAAAGCTCACATATTTCTTATTTGAACTTTGCTAGGTGCAGTAATTTTCTCCTCGCTCAGGCTGGATTGGTTCTGCTTATTCAGATCTCATTAATTACAGGAAACTGGACTCATGCTCACATATCCCATTCACCCATCCTGCCCTCAGGCCAGTCAATTTATCTGGCATTTAATGAGGAGTTTTAGATTTTGCAAGTTATCAGAAGTGGGCTCTGAAAGTGTTAGCTCGTGAATTCTAAATAAATGGGCTACTCTGGGGCTTGTTTCAAAACAGACAGCACAGCAGCTCCTCAGCCCCTGTTAAATGAGTCTAAAATTCTCTGCAGGGTCATTCCAAAGGTGCTTTTTTGTTGTCATTCTTTGAGAATATTGCCACTGTCAGCTTTAACCTCTTTCAGTTGTGTGAGGACTTTACACATGCAATGATACTTTGTGCATTAATTACCCAGTTTTGGGGTAATTTGATGTGTCAGTGTTTTGTATCCCCACCCCACCAGCTGAAGGGGGTTCATTTGTCAGGACTTCCAGCAATAACTTTGTGCTACTGTCCATGCTGGTTATTTCATATCCACCAGGATTAGTCCAGAGCTAAATTAGAGCCATAGCAACCTCAAACACACATCAAATTCTCTTTCAGGTATATATGACGTGTCTATTAAGCACATAAGCACCCTGCTCTTTGAAATAAAATTAATTTCAGTATGAAAACCCAGCCTTTGCATACCTGGAGTGGCTGGCTCTGTGTTTTCTCAGGTACCTGAGAGCCACCTGTGGAAGGATGCTCGGGATTTCCATGTCTTCCCCTATAAACCCCACTCTCATTATTAGCAGACACTTAATTCTCTTATTAGAGACAGGTTCCTGTGTTCAGAGGCTTTTCTCAAGTCTCTGGGGAAGGTGAGAGATGCTCAGCATCCATCCCATAGAGAAAAGTAAAAACTTCTCCTCTTTTAGGGAAGGGCAAGTTCTGTGTCCTTCTCTCCTGCGTCAGAGAGCTTTAACCTGAGTGGATCAGAATGAATGCTTTTAATTCCTCACACACCTTCCCAGAGAAATGGTACCACTGGTTTTTTTGTCTATTAAAACCAATAAGAAAATAGGAAAAATTCTGCAATATTTTAGAAATGTGTTCAGTGTGAGGATCAACACTCTCCTGTAATGCACACTGGAAACAACTGTGCCTTGCCCAATTCAGTCCAGCTTTTCACAAGATGCTATAACAGAGCAGTTTAGCAGAAATTAACAATTTCCTGTTTTATAAGATTAGTTACTGATAAAACAGCACCTCTGGACCAAAATCCAGCCTGAATCCTTTTTCAAATCACCCAGTATGATGAAAACCTTCTTTTCAGTACTTGTAAATAAGTGCATAGGGATGTGTTTTATTTTTGCTCTGGAAGAAGAGCTGGTTTCACCTCAGCTCTGTGCCCAGAAGAAGATTGCCATCTATAGATAAGTGTCCCCAACTGCATGTCCCTGTGTCAGCTGGGATGGCAGGGGGAGATGTGCTGTGATCCTGGGCTGGGATGTCACTGGGAGCACAGCTCGTGACAATGATGCTAATTCACTGGATAAAAGTGGCAGCTTAAACGTGGAAATGGCTGAAAATAATTTTTTTGGGTTTTTTTTTTGTTTTGTTTTTTTTTGGTTTTTTTTTTTTCCTCTGATATTCCTTTCCATTTATTTGTGTTCTCTTCTTGTGCAGACAATGTGAAAAATAAAGACCAACCAAAAGAAAACAAAAAACCCCATGGCATTTCTGAGCCTTGTCCAGTTTAGAGAGCAAAAAGCTGAAAAGGGAGGATACCACTGGGTCTCAGATGATCTGCAGGTGTAATTCTCAGGCAGAAATAACTGTTTCAAAGTTATAAGCTGTTCCATGAAAACAAGGAAAAGAAAAAGGAAGGAAGATAGTTAAATCCACACTAAAACATTGAGCATTTGTACACACACATAGACCCAGACAAAAATTTTTATTTATGGTTTAAAATACTTATGGTTTAAAATCAGTATTTGCTTGACCGTTTGCTTGTATAAAGTGGAAATATTTTCTGCAAGTTTTTGCAAGAAAAGATTTTCCCCAGGACACCGAGTTCTAGAAAAACTGGCTGGGAGTGGCAGGAACAGCTTGAACTACAAAGAGGGGGAAAAAAATGAAAGTACATTTAAAACGCAATATATTTTGAATGATCTGGTACTAAAAATTAAGTGGCCTTTACTTTCAGCCAATTAGAACTTCTCAGAAAAAGTCTCTTTGCCTTCTGGCTGTATCTGGAAAATTTCAGAATAAACTACTCTAAACTAGGATTAGTTAAATCCAAAGATGATTATTTCAATGGGATGTCAAGAAACCTTGTGTATAAAGAGAGGACTCCATACAAATAAGTGTAAAAACTATTTCTAAAAGAGCATTTTAACTGAACAATTTTAATTTTAAAAGTGCCTGTTGCAAGAACCAAGTATCTTTTTACTTGCCTTTGATATGCAGCAGCAGTATGTGAAATTTGTGAAATGGTCCAAGCTGAATACAAATCAAATTACTTTGGTCTTGTCAATCTACCAAATCTTTCATCTTTTCCCTGGTCGCCTTTTCTTGCTACATTTCCTTTATCTCTGCTTGCAGTTTTAAGAAGTGAATGGCAAAGAGTCATCTCCAGTTCATCAGAAGATAAAACCCATTAAGCTGTTGTATTCACATTTAATTAATGTTTTCCAACTCTCATTTCCTATTTGCCTCCTGAAAATCTTGCCTAAAGTGCTATATGCCAAATAAAATAACTCAGGTAAGGGATATCTGATCCAAATGTTTCACAGGAGATGACTGGATAAGATAACTCTAAGGAGTTGATCATTTTTATTATTTGTGGACAGCCTTTCTAGCCGAGTTCATTCCCTGCAGACAGACTCTTATCCCTCAGGGATGAATGCTGCAAACTGAGCCTTTCCTTTTATTTTTCAAGCATTGCCCAGTGCTGATACAATTGCACTTTTATCTTTATTAATTGCGAGGGTGGGCAGTTACCCTGATAAATCAGGGGCTGGAATGAAATAAGCAGCACCCATTCCTGCAGATCAGTGCTGCCTACAGGTTTACACACATGAATCCAAGCAAGACACAGAGTTTCAGGATGGGAAAGAGGGGGATTTTCATTCTGTGGGCACAGCAAGGTGACAGAGGTGCCCAGGGACACAGTGATGGGGTCATGTCTGGAGTTGGAGCTCCCTAAATTCCCAGCCATCAATGCCATCATCTCCTGGAGATGGGACACGGAATCCTCCTTCTGCTGAGCAGAGCAGAGAATGTCTGTGTCATTCCAGGCTTGTTTGTGCCCTGCTGCTCTGCACAAGGGAGAGCACTGAAGCAGCCGGGCAAGGAGATGCACAGGGTAGGGGGAAGATACACCAGGCATGGAGAGCTGGGGTTAAAAGGCAGAGCAGTGGGAAAGGGGGGCAGCCAGCAGGCAGCAGGGTAATCTCAGTCTGGGATCTAGGTATGGCCCAGATGAAAGAAGAATAGCATTCTGAGTTTTATATGGTAGTGTTTGTCACAGCGTGGCTCAAACCAAGCGCGTGCTCATTGCAGGGTCCTCATTGGAATCTCTGGAGTCAAAGGCAGGCAGGAACCAGGCAGAAAATACAAAATGCTGGGGACAACAGCAAGGAGAGAACTGCAGAATAGGCAGATGACTCATGACAATAACAGAAGGACAAAATATATTTATACACGTATCTCTGCATGCACTCGTGCAAAAAGAACATGCTTGCAGTGCTGAATATTTATTTTTTTAGCTCTCATTCCAACTATTTTCACTGTTTTAGTCATATTTGAGACAATCACACATCATTAGGGCACTGTTGGGAAATAATCTGAAATTGCCCCCTCCCCCCTTATAAAATAACCCTTCAATCACCTCAGGCTTCTTCTCATTAGATTTAGGAATCTTAATTCTTTTGCAAGCAGCAAATGAATAGATTTGAAAATACCCAGTATGAGTAAGCTGCAAGGATTTTTCACCATCCTCAAACATTTTTCCCCAAATGATCACTTCTGTTTAGATACTTTATAACACATAATAGATTTTAATGTGAATTCTTGCTACAGAAATTTTTCACAGCATTAATTTTATCACTTAACCTCTGTGCAGTAGAATTACACTGAGCTACCATTTGTCCACATTTTATCCATTAAACAAGAAACACTAGGCCTTTAAAATCCAGTTAAACACTGTACAAATTATCTGGTCTTTAGTTTAATACTGCTTATATGCTGTAATAAAAAAACAAACCCAACTTTTATCAAGTTGCTGGGTCAACAAAATGCTTTTCAGGGCACAGGATTTTGATGTAGGGAGTAAATGTACACATTTTATGGTGGTTCTTTTTTCACCCCTTAGAGAGGATCATCCCAGATTAAGCTGTGTTTTCTGACCTTGCAGAACTGACAGCATGATTTAATAGCCATTAGAGAAAAATGTCCCCAACTTTCTTCTGACTTTTGTGATTAAATATTCATTTCTTGGTGGATTTGCCCTGCTACGCTGCAGCACAGCTAAGCCGAACAAATTGCAATGATGTGCGTGAAATCCCATTATAACCAGTGTTAAATCCTGGTGTAACAACTGGAAATTTCTCTGCTGAGCTCCAACATTCCTTGGCCAAGGAAGGAGCATCTTTTAGGAGGCATGGACCACTCTGTTGTCATCCAAGTCCTGTTTGGCAATGGGATGGAGCAGCTCAGCTGTTCACTGGAGCTGGCTACTCTCGGAGTCTCTGGTGTCGAGATGACCCCAAGGTGTTGGAAAGTCTCTTTTTCCCAGCCCTGCCATTGAAGTAGGTGTCAGGATTCCTCAGCTCTGGTTCTCAGGGTTGTTTATTCTCTGTTATCTATAACATTCTTTCTCTGATCTGCTCAGGTATGTCTGGCAAGTCGGTCCATGGCACACTGACCGCCCTTGGGGTGGTGTTATCTTTTTATACTAAAAACTACGTGTACATTATTTACAATAATTTTCCAATATATATCACCCATGTTAGACAGTGTGCTTCTACTCTAAACCATACCACCCTCATCCAGAAGATGGAGGCTAAGAAGAAGAAAGAAGAAGGACAAGGCACACCTAAATGCCTCCACCTTGCCTCCTGATCCCCACTCTAAAACACCCCAAAATTTTACTTTTTCACCCTGTGACAAACTAACTCATTCTACTTAAACTCTCATGGCTTGTAAATCTTCACATAAAGTTGGTAATTTTCTCCATGGGTTAAAATCAAAGGCACAGGTGTCTTTGGTTTCGTGCCAAGGTCTCTGAGCCCCCTGGCAGAGGCTTGAGCTCTCCAGGGCAGCCAGAGGGTTGTCATGGGTTCCAACAGACTACCTCAATTAGTTTATGTGCAGTTAATTAAGCACAGTAGGTTCTCTGCCCTGTTTATGGCACTGTGGTGTCCATGAGTGATGGGTCGTGCCCCTTCCATGTCTGTACAAGACCCCAGCTCCATCCCTGCCTCTCCTGGGGTCTCCTGCTTGCCCAGGCAGCCGGGAGCCGGCGCTGGCTCACACGGCTCGGGCGTGCAGCAGAATTCCTGCCTCCTGTCCAACAACAAACTCCTGTCAGGTCTTTGGAATCAACAGGGAATTATTGAGAGCTCCACGCGGTGCCGCGAGGTCATTTCAGATGAAGGGATCAGTCAGGATTTCATAAAGTATTTATTTAGCTGACAAAGGAATTCCCAACCTCCCTTTCATGTACGTTTGAGCTGATGCTAAGTTTCCGAGACAAGGCTCCGATTGTGGCTGTCACCAAACAATGACATATTTCTTTTCTTCTCTTAAATTCTCTGTATCATTCTATATAAGAGGGCAATTTGTCTGTCATGCAGCTAAAACAGGGCCCACTCACTGCCCTCATTAAACTGACAGCACAGTTATTAGCAGTAAACGAAGCCAACAGGCAATGAATTTAGCCACTGTTTTATGGCGAGCACCAGTGAGATTTTTTCAGTAATTAATTTGATAAATATATTAATTATGAATTGAGTTGACAGTACAATCAGATTGTCAGCCTTCCAGACAGGCTCTTGTGATAAGTAGCTTTGTGATGAAGTGGTCGGATTTCAGTACCTGTCATCCTCCGGTGTCAGTCTCTTATCACTGTCCCGGCCATTCACTCTGTAATTTCCTGTGTGTTGTAATTAAATGGTGGCTTTCTGATTGGAAGTGACTCCTCAAACTTAATCTCTCATTCTCTCAGAATATATTGTTTAAAATAAAAAATAGGAGACTCTTTGTTTCAGTGGCTTTTAATGTTAAAAAAGGAGCTTTTAAGTTCATGTTTGGTTATTGTCCCTGTGGGTGTTTGGGAGTGTTGCCTTTGCTCCTGGCCTCAGGTGGGTGAAGTGTCCTTGCTGTGCCACTGGCACAGTGAGTGGTAGCAGGAGGAGATGAAACCATGGGGAAATGTCAGTTCTGTTCTCCTTCTCCACCAGCCCCAAGCAGGGAGCAGCCCAGCACAGTCTGGAGGACTTTGAGAAGGGTCACTGCCTGTATCTCTTGCCAGCTTTTCTTTTTACCTTCTTTTTTTTTCCTTTAAGAAATTAATTAGGAACAGTGCCTGAGGTCATTTGGCTCAGGAGATACATGTCAAGATAAGATATTTCAAAAACACCTCCTTAATAATTTAATATCAGGCTGGAATTTGGAAGCATGATAGAGAATTGTTTAGAATTGCAGATTTAAGCAACTTAGAAGAACTCATAGAAAAGAAAATAAGCAGCATCTCTGAGCATGAGTTCTTCTGTTGCTATTTAAGTCTATCAGAAAAACCCCAAACCTGGAGAAAATATTTACCATATGCAGCAGATGACTCTGCTTCCAGTTGCCTCATGTTGGAGGCAAAGGGTGCCCATGGGATTGGGGACTGCTGCTGGTCCTGTGGAATCCTGGGGTCCAATTGTTCTTTAACCTTGAGCAAAGCAGGAGGACTCAAGGCAGCAAATACTTCAGTGTGTGCTGAATTTTAAGCACGTGGGCACAGGTTGCTCCACTGAAGTTTTAGAATGTATGTGTTTAATTTTAATTTTGTACCATGTCCTGAGCTGTATCAGGAGCAGTGGGACCAGCAGGACAAGGGAGGGTATTCTCCCCTTTGGCTGTGCTGTGTCCATCTCTTGGCTTCCAACATCAGAAGGATGTGAACCTGTTGGAGTGGTCCAGACGAGACCATGAAGGTGCTCCAAGGGCTGGAGCATCTTTGCTCTGGGACAGGCTGGGAGGGATGGGGGTGATCACCTAGAGAAGAAAAGGCTCTGCAGAGGCCTCAAAGCATCTTCCAGGGCCTAAAGGGTCTCCAGGAGAGCTGGAGAGGGACTGGGGACAAGGGATGGAGGGACAGGACACAGGGAATGGCTCCTACTGCCTGGGAATTGGATACAGATAGATTAGATGGTTAGATAAGATAGTTTATTGAGACATCAGGAAGGAATTGTTCCCTGTGAGGGTGACAGGCCCTGGCACAGCGTGCCCACAGCCACTGTGGCTGCCCCTGGATCCCTGGCAGTGCCCAAGGCGACGTTGGACAGGGCTGAGAGCACCTGGGTCAGTGGAAGGTGTCCCTGCCATGGCAGAGGTGGAATGAGAAGAATTTGAGGTCACTTCCAGCTCAAATCACCCATTAATTCTACGATCTTTGCATCCAAGCGCTTTAATTTTAAGCACAAACACAGGAGTGTTTCTGTGGGGAACTCGTGCCCCTGTGCAGGCGCTGTCCATGTGTCACATTCCTGTCCCAAACCAGGGCACTTTTTTATCAATATCCCATTTTTCACAGGGCAGAGCATCACCAGTAACTCACCAAATCATCACTGAAATGTGGGCTGAAGACACAGCTTGTCCCAGCTCTGCCCCCAGCACACTGCACCCTTGGATCCCCTGAGCATGGCTCCTTGAGGAAGTTCAAGTCCTTTGCTAAAGCTGCACTAAGGGACTCAGAGCTCTGTTATAAAATGACAGGTACATCATACCCACATCCTGACAGTCAAAGTGAAACCCAAAAAAAGTCACTAGAGCTAAAACAGGGACCTACTGCCAGGATTTGCATTCTATCCTACAGCCTTGGCCAAGCCCTGCAATGAAGCATTCAGAACAGTCTTTTTGAACTTCTCAACAGGGACAGTCTTTATGGATTATTTAAACATAAAAATATACAGCTTTCTGGAAAAGAACCATTTTAGCCCTTGGGGACTCATGGGAGCTGTGGTGTTGTAGGAAGATCTATAATTGAGCATGCTAATACTGATATGCTATTGTTGGAGAGAAATTTTGCCAGGCATGAGCCCATAATGGAAATTATGGCTTAAAAGGATCAATTTAGAGACTCTATTCTATCATTTTACTGATTTGTAGATGCTTCCAAACTACAGTCCAAAGCAAGCATCTACTCCATACTGGTGGAGAGATTACTACTCACTCTTAAAGATGCTTTAAATTTTGCCAAGTATTTTATTCCATCCAATTCCCATAATCACGTCAAAAATGTATTTTAAGCAAAGCAGTTTCTTTATGAAGCATCTCTCCCTAAATCTGATAATCAAAATGAGCTTATTGCTTACTAAAAACACAAAAAAACCTTAAGTAATGCTAATTAAAGTGGTTTTAATTGTCTTTTAAAATGAATATGTGCCTATAATCTGTTACTTTGAGTAAAACATGTAATGTCTTTGCCTACATGCAAATCTTCCATAGTAGAATTGCAATTTCTCAGTAAGCATTGAATTTTCTTGTTACTGGCTGTGTTTGGAGTTTTATGGCCAATGCTCTTGATTTCTCACATAGCATAAGGCAGTACTTTCAATAAAAAATTTATGTGATGGTTCAAAAATGGTAAGAAAAAAATAATGGCATCTGACACATTTGTAAGGGTGATTAGATGTCTCTCTCAGCAAGCTGAATAATTTTCTTCTAACAGCTTTTTCCATGTATTAAATAATGTCAAGTTGTTCCATATTCTCACTTCCTTTCTTTTGGGTCTGTCACTGATACAAGTTATTCCTGAGACAAACTACTGATGAATTGCACCCCCATAGATGAATTCAGATCCTTTTCCTTGCTTTATTTATGGTATGTTTTTTTCTCTTAAACATAAGCTTTAACTACAGAGCAAGATTTGCTTTCTGGTAAATGAAAAAAGTGACTTATTCCTTAGAATAAGACTTGGGCAGGCCCGCAAGGAAAAACATCTTTATCACGTCTGAAAAAATTCTAAACCAAAGTGATTATGTGTCACTTGATGAAGTGCTGGAGAAGAATTATAGGTGTATTCCTGTTCCCACTAAAGCCAACCTGAGCTCTGCAGCAGCAGCTCCCAAAGCTCTGGGTGCAGCGTGGCACTGCCAGCAACCCAAGTTGTGAGGAGATGGTAATTATTCAGCAAGAAAAATGCTCAGCATTTCCTGAGCGAGTCTTTAATCCTAGTTTGAAGTCATTGCTGCCATTGTAAGGTCCAAGTGGAAACTGTGGTGCTTTTGTGCATCTGTCAGACGCCGCTGCTTATTACGGAATCAGGAATGATAAATATGCCGAGTGCTTTGATGTGAGTATCAGCCTGAGCTCCTCCAGTGCTCAGGTAGAAAGCAGCTGAAGCTATTGTTTTCATCTTGCATGAAAGGTTGAACAGATGCTTGAAAATAAATAGGACCTGATAAAATGATAAAAATCCTGGGATAAAGAGTGTGGCCTCTGTTCTCAGTGCCTGCTGTGTGCCCAGGCCAAACCCGAACAGTTGATACACAGCTCAAAGGCCTGCACAGAGCTGCCCCCTCAGGAACAGCAACATGCAGCCACAAGGGAATAAAATCCACCTTGTCTGTCCAGATTAACTGCTGATCTTCATCTTCAGATGGCTGAGAGCACAGAGGCTTTGCAAAATCAGCTCCACCATCCTCATGGATGAGCTTCCCTCTGAAGAGAAGGATCACAGCAGCCAGGCCATGTCGCAGACATCTTTTATGGAAAATCCTTTCCTTAGGATTTTTCCTCCTGAGAAGCTGAAAGGCCTCAGGAACAAAATGTAAACATTGATTATCTGCTGCTGTGGAATGCAACAGGTGGATCTTTGATTGGCCCATGTTGGATGTTTGTAATTAATGGCCAATCACAGCCCAGCTGGCTCGGACAGAGACCCGAGCCACAAACCTCTGTTTTCATTCCTATGGTATTCTATTCTTAGCTAGCCTTCTGATGAAATCCTTTCTTCTATTCTTTTAGTATAGTTTTGATGTAATATATACCATAAAATAATAAATCAGCCTTCTGAAACATGGAGTCAGATCCTCGTCTCTTCCCTCATCCTCAGACCCCTGTGAACATCATCACAAGGCCAGCCCCAGAGTTCAGCTCCTGACAGGACACAGGCCTGTCAGCTCTGTTTGTGGCTGTAATTATGGATCCAAAGGAGTCTTGAGGCACCAGAGAGAAGTGACCTAGAAATTTGCTGTTTCTATTTTTGTCTGCATTGGTCCAAGTGGGGATGGGGACAGCTCCCTCAAGCAGTTCTGAGTCAGGCAGAGCAAAGATCAGACAAAAATAACCATGCTATAACCATGCAGAGAGGTCTTTTTCTCTGGGGAGCATCAGGATGTGTGCAAGTACTGCTTCTCAAATATTTGATCCTTCTACAAGACTGTCTGCCCTTTTCTTTCTTTTATTTTCCACATCTTCTTTTGTGCTCCCTGACAAGGAGTGGAACACCTTCCAGGAGTCCTTGTGGTGAGGCAGGGACAGCAGTTATCCATCCTCATCCTGCTGAATAGGCCACTTACCAGCACCATTCCCTATTAATTAAAGGCATTAACAGCAAATCTCCACGATTTTGCCTCTTGGCTAGAGCAAAATGTACAGTCTGAATGCAAAGTGTACAGTTTGGTCATCTTTAATAATGCTTTCAATGAGACATGCAAGGTGTGAGGAGGAGCTAAAACAACTCTGTAGAAGCATTCTCACCTCCTGTTGCTTCTGTGCTCATGTTTCTTAAAGCAAATTTGGTTTTCCTGAAGCATAAATTCTGTTTTCTTATCCATTAACAGCTGAAATCCCTATCTGTTTGCCTAAAACCCTTCATAAATGCTCTCCAGCTTGTGGGTAATAGCTCAGTGGCAGCTCTGACCGCAAAAAATGATTTCTCAAACATGTTATGCCATCTGAGTTTTACATTATAGGTCCTAAAATTGCTGTCTCCTGCATTATTTGTAATCTGTGGGACATTATATCAGCATTCAGCTCACCCACACTTCTTTGCCACGGGACTTTTTTCCTGGGGAGAACAGTGGAAGTGCAGATGGAGAACCATCCATCTCCACCTTCCTGGTGGTCACCAGCAGCATGTCCCCAAAAATCCAGGGAGCTCTTATCAGGGAGCTTTGGAATGAAATTGCAGGCCAGTGGCACCATAGGGAGAGAAAAAAAAAAAAAAAAAAAAAAAAGAGCACAAAATGACAAGGTTTTTTCATTCTTTATTACTAGCCATAAGCAAATTAATGTAATTGTCTCATTAAAATGAATGCACTTTAGTTCTTATCATTTTCTAATGAGGTTTTATTTCCTGAGGAGATTGGCTGAATGTTCCACTCCACTATGGAGCAAATAGAAAAACAAGAGGCAAAGAATAGGAAACTCAGGGAGGAAAAGGTAAGTCAGAAGATCTGTAAAGAAAAAAAAAATATATCACCCTGAGGTACTGGTCCACAAAAATGCTTTACAATAGCTGAACAAAAAATCAATTCAAAAATACAGTAGATCACAGGCCATAAATAACGTGCCCAATCAGAAAAGTGTGAGGGGAAAATGACAAAAGGAGAGCACATTCTCTGAAGGGGCAGTGAGGAGGTGGGGTGAGGAGAGCTGGCTTGAATAACTCCTCTACTGAGCCAAATCCCTGGATGGAGAGAGGCAAGGCCACTGACACTCCCTGTTCTTGCCTAATCTGTTTCAAAAAATCATAATCTCACTGCACATCCAGCAGGGAGTAATGTATGCAAAGATTCTTCAACCATGGTAAACTAAAATACAGTTAATGAGAACTATCCAGAGTTAGGTTTTAAAGACCATAGCAAATAAAACTCATTGCAGTCATGGTTCACTGATCCTCTGAGGAACAGGAAGGTATTATTTAGCATGGGCAGCCAGCTGAGCAGAGCACAAAGTGTTTGCCTAAAGTAAAAAAGGCTTTTCATGGGTGCTCGCAGCAAACCACAACCATCCTACATGAAGAGTTAATGGATTTTTTGCTTCTTTCCTGCCAAGGTCAGGATTAAATAATGAGATGGCATTTCTTGTTGGGACTCAGATATTTGTTAGTTCTGGTCTCTGTTACAGTCCCACAAACCGTGAGTTCTGCAGCACTTCACTCCAACAAACTAAAAATGGAGCCCCAACTCTCTCTACAAGGCCTTTTAAGGATAAACTGTCCAATTAAAAAATGACACCTAAATTATTTTTACTTTTAATCTGATAGCCAGCCACCCATGCCCGTAATGTGGACTTTTTTTATCCAATTACAAAATACCACCCAAACCCATGGAGAAGAAGGTGAAGAAGAAGGAGAAGAAGAAGGAGAAGAAGAAGGTGAAGAAGAAGAAGAAGGAGAAGAAGATGGTAAAAGGAGGAGGAGAAGGAGAAGGAGAAGGAGAAGGAGAAGGAGAAGGAGAAGGAGAAGGAGAAGGAGAAGGAGAAGAGAAGGACCAGCCACTGCCTTAAAACCTCCATCTTGCCTTATAAATATTACTGTATTCTAAACCCTTAAACTCTAAGTTTCCCACCTTGTGATATCACACACTTCTATTCAACCTCCACACCCACAATCCCATTCCATCATTCCATTTTGGAAGCTTCTCCACAGCCTCAGGTCAATGCAGTGTTCTCTTGGGGGTCAGTGCCTGGCAGCACAGAAAGTCTGAAATTCTCAATGTCCATGGTTCCAACAAAGAGTGTTTCAGTTTTGGGTTCAGCTCTGCAACTTCACATCTGTTACCTGTAATATCTAAACAAACCCCACCCTTTACCTTCACTGGGAGGCAGGAAAATCTCTCAGTGGCCAGGTGAGTACAAGAAATACTCAAGTTAACAGGTTTCTACATAATCAGACTGATTATCTCTATAGACATATAAATATGTAGTTTATATATATATATATATGTTTTTTAAGGTGTTAAGAAATTCTGAGCAATGGTTCCACTGGAAATTTGGCCCTGTGGAGATAAATATCAGATTTTAGTTGCTTAGAGGCCAAACTCCTCAGTCAGGCAAAAGCTCAGTGAAGTACTGAAGCAGTTTTATTTCACAGCATTTGTGTAAATTTTGGTTTGAGTAGTTGAGGCAATTGATGTGAGTGCCTGTGTGGCTCCAAGGTCTGTATTCCAAACCCTTCTGCTGACACAAAGTGCCTGGGGAAAATACAGTCACATGTGGGAAACATTGCCCATCATTAAATAAAATAGGTACAGCATCCCTTATGGAAATGAAGTCCTGGGTTTGGTAGTTCTGAGCTCTATTCCTGTTTGTAACATCCATTCTTATGTTGGTCATGGTTCACTATTTCATTTCTCTAGGATTAATTTTTCCCCTGTTATAAAGTGGCCATAAAGATATTTAGTTCTTAGCACTTTGAGGATCAAAAGAAATTGCTTTTATCTACCAACGCCAGACAATCATATCACTACCAAAGTATTCTGGTCTTTTTACTACTAAGCCTCTAACCAGTCAAAAAGGGTTTTTTAATCATATAAATGATATGATTACAGCTTTTTATAAAATGAGACACAGACAAAAAGTGATACTTTGGCCATCTTGGATGCTGTGCAGGTCCTGCCACACATTGCAGCACCTGGTTCCATTTGCCCTGGTGGAAATCTATGTACTGCAGGAAAAGTGAGAGCCAGCTTAGGTCAAATAAGAGTTGATTAACTACCACCAGGAATCCAGATAGATTAAAGACTGCAATCACATCTTGTTTCTTGTGTTCTTTTAGTCAGCTTTAAGGTGGTGAGAAGCAGAGGGGACCAGCTGTCACAGTGGGTGAGAATTCTCCTGAATTTCTCAGGTTTGAATAAGCAACTGCACTGAACTAAAATTCTGAACCTTCCGAGGTTCATCCATCACTTTTACTAAATTACCTCTTCATTCTCTTTTCTGCTAAGAATCTAATTTTTATAGCACTGTAGAGAATTTTTATAGCACTGTACTTTATCTTGTCACAGTATTTTTTGTCATTATTTTCATCTCGGTGAACTCTGCAATGATACTAAATAGACTGTGAGAGCCTGGCTGTAAGATAATGAGGGAGGTGCACATCTGCAAATGTTAATAGCTCACCCTCCAAGCCTTTTGCCTGGGAAGTCAGGGCTTGGAGAGGATTTCTACCTTCTTGGCCAACACACTGAGAAATTGTCTATATTTTTCTTTTTCTCCCAAAACCAGGTCAGATAAGATATCTCTCTCTCTTTTTTTTTTTTCCCTGTCAAGGTAGCACCTACAGGGTGCTGCTACTGATTTCTTTGTGATATAAAGAAAGCTGAAATGAGCTGATAAAGCTTTCAGAATTAGGTGGGTTCATTTCCCAGGCAAATCTAAAGAAGAGATGCTCATAAATTGTGTGTTGGTTGCATGTCTGGGAACAGGACCACACTTGTTACAGTCCCAGGGCCACATAAATCCTCAGTCCCAAACTTATTTTATTTAAAACAACTGACAAGAGATAGGGAAAAGGGATTAATTGAGTTGTGTGAGGTCACATATCATAGAATTCCAAAATAATTAAGGTTGAAAAAAACCTCTAAGATCATCAAGCCCAGCCATTAATCCAGCACTGGGAGGTCCACCACTAAACCATGACCCTGTTAGACATCTCCCCACTGCCTGTGTCTGGAATTAGCTTCCTTTTGGGTTTGTGATGGAGGAAAGTTCAGGTTCTTGTTGCTGATTCCTAGGAAAATATATTTACCCAGCCCTGCCAAGTCCTTGATTGACTTGCTCATCACCTGAGAAAAAGTGTTTTACAGAAAGGGGAAGGAGATCAAGAGGCAGCAGAAAAAATATCTGTCTTTTTTCCCTTGTCCAGTTTTCTTCCTAACCTGATGCTAACCCCTGCAAAGTGACAGTTTTCTAAAATGAGACCAAATAAATGTGTGTAGAGGTCAGGGGTGGCAAATTTAGCTAAAGATTTTAGTTTTGCTAAATGCTCCCCCAGCCTAACTCCTATATTTCATTCACCTGAATATACAATCCTGTGCAGAAAGCCTAGAGGCAGAAAAGTCATTTAGACTTCCAGATCCATAAAAATTTGCTCAATTAATGCACTCTTTCATGAGACTGCAAGATCTTCACCCCCTGTTACAGCTCCTGCATCCTCCCTTTGGTAGCAGGGAATAGATGGGAGGCAGAGCAATCTGGGCCCATGGCATGGGCTGGCCTGGCTGGACACCAAAGCTGCTCCATCACTGGGGAGAAAAAATATAATGGGAGGCTTGTGGGTCAAGATAAAGGCAGGAAAAGATCATTCACCAGTTATTGTCATGGGCAAAACACTCCCCAAGAAAGAGAAATTAATTTAATTTATTGCCCATCAGAGTAGGGTAATGAGAAATAAACCCAACTCCTAAAAACACCTTCTCCCACCCTCTCCCTTCTTCCTGAGCTCAACTCAACTCCTGATTCCTCTGCCTCCCCACAAGGGAGTGGGAGCTGTGGACAGTTCATCACTTGTCTCTGCTGCCTCTTCCTCCTCAGGGAAGGCTTCCTCACACTCTTCCTCTGCTGCACAACAGAGTCTCTCCCATGGAAAATGGTTCTCCATGGATTTTTCCACTGTGAATCCTTTCATGGGAAGTTTTTCAGGATCTGCTCCTGTGTGGGTCCCTTCTGTGGGGTCAGTTCTTTAGGAACAGGCTGCTCCAGCGCAGCTTCCCATGGGGTCACAGCTCCATTGGAACATCATTCCCAGACCCTTTTTGAGGTTTGCATTCCCCACAGGAAAGCTGCACAGCCCAGCAGGTTCACTCCCTACATCTGCTTTGCAAAAGAACCATCAGCACCAGGACAGGGTTGGACTCAGCCTTCTTGGGGATCAAAATAGCCTCCTGCAGTGTCAGGAGAAATGTATAAATGTATAAACAAGAGAGCCTTTACCATGGTTATGCATCTCCTTCTTCTCACACTCTTATCCAAACTGCTAGGCAAACACTGAATTTTGGACATTGCTTATTACTAATTTTCTTTAAACAAGTCACTCTCAAAGCTTTACCCAGATGGGCACTTTCCTTGATTGCTTTAATTGAAGTACTCAGGGCCGCTCAGAGCCACATTTGTTATTTATTTTCCTGGTACTCAGCTGAAAAGGCTGCTGTCACTGACTTGTAACATTGCTGCTGCACACGTGTCCGTGCTGGTGTCTGTAATTGTCCTGTTTCTCAAATGTACTCCCTCTATTTAAACCCTCCAGCCCCTGTTTCTTGTCTTACCCGCTGTACAGAGAGAGAGGAGACAGGGAGGGTGGAGGTGATGACAGTGGGGTTTTTTATCTCTAAATCTCTGGGGGGATAAGGTTGCATGGTTTGCAATTAGACAAGCAGGTACTGTGGCAGAGGACATCATTTCCTTCAGCAGGTTATCATTTCAAAAAAATCAGGAACCTTTTAATATACAGTATATCTCACAGAATCTACCCTGGCTTTCTCTTAGACAGCTTAAAAGACTGAGCTTAATGGCCTTTAACTGCTCTGACAGAACCAAGGCTTTAAGCTGGGCTTCTTTATTCCTTCTTATCCACCTTGCAGCTTTGCTGTAAACACCTGGCCTGGAGAAACCTGGGACAAGGTGTCCCTGTCCATGGCAAGGCTGGCCCTGGATGAGCTTTATGGTCTCTTCCATAATTCTCTTTATTTTATACTTCTATAATTCTCTTTATCAGGGCTAACCCCCAGTTTAGGCAGCTTTATCTGTGCCATAGTCACTAGATGCAGCCCAGCTTTGTGTGACTGGGGCTTATATTTTGTTGTAGAGCAAAACCAGGCACAACTATGAAAAGGCCTATGGGATAGATGACACTGAAATTCCCTTTATTTTTCCTTTGTGATTGTGCAGAAAGAAGAAACTCTTGCTCCAAGTTGGTGTTTCTAAAAAGATGGCAAGAAATGTAAGTCTTTGGAAAGATGTTGCTTGTAAAATCCTCATTATTTTTATAACAGAAGACAATACAGAATGGACTGGAGCCATGGACTAGGGCATGGATCACTGCCTAGGCCATTGCAATATTTTTTTTTTTGCTTATAATCCTCCTGAGTGTACTATTATTTTCTTCAGCTGTATTTCTAGAATTTCTATAGCTCTCATTGCAATGGGAAAACAATGTTCAAGAGCTGTTTGTTGCAACTTTGTGATGGGAAGAGACCTGCTCACTGGGAAAATGTTATTTGCATGCCCTCTGTGCAAGTATTTCGTGCATCACTGCCCAGGAAAGCTTTCTGATAACAACCAGGGTTGGACTTGATGACCTTTGGAGGTCCTTCCAAGCCATTCCATGACTCTGTGAACCAAAGCCATGTCATATCAGAAGCTTTTTCTCTAGCAGAGGTAGATTTTTTTTTTTGTAAGATTTTTTTAAATGAAGAAATTCCAGCATGGGACTTTTCTGTTTTATTGAAATCTTCAGAGCAAAATGGAATTTATATATATATTTCTTTTATCAACAAGTCTATGAGGTTGATTTTATTTTTTTGGTAGCAATAGGAGATGAGCAGTTCATTTTTAATGACACAGAAACACCAACATCATTCCTCCAAGTTCTCACTTGGTGAGGTTTGTTCTCAACACAAAATCCCTGGCTAGGTTAGACTTTTTCAGCAGTGAGGAGTTTAGTCCTGCAGCCCTATAACACTGCAATGCCAGCAAAAAAGTTTTATCTTAATTTCCTGATGCCAGCTCGACGGCGTGACAAGAGTTATAAAGGACATTTATCTTGTCAGAGAGAAGGGACCATCAGCAGCAGACCCCAGAGAACAATCATCAAGCTCTGCCTGAAAAATTATGTGCCTCAAAAAGGCTGATCCCAAACCAGCAATCTCAGAGCAAGAGCCATATATTAACTGTAGGAGCTGCCCTGGATGGATCACTGGGATAGAACCAGAAGGACAGGCTTGGAAATTCAGAGGAATTTTAACTGGTGTCCTCTAGCACCAAGCTGCAACTTCCCTTTGGAGTCGTTGTTTTATTTCTGAGCATGAGTTATGGAGAGCTAGCTGGGGAAAAAAAAAAAAGACAAAATTAAAATACTTATTTAAAAACTTTGTTTTCAATACACTTCCTATCCTGAAAATGTGTTGCTTTAAAAATACTTCAAGGCTCTCTAGGAGAAAAAAAAATTTCTGTGGATTCTTTCCTTCATTCACCTATCTGTTTTTTTCAGAGAAGCCATGAAGAAAGCAAAATATTGCTCCTTACTCTCTGCTCTGCTAAGCAGGCTCAAACCATGGAATGAAAGTGGGGAAAAAAGTTATTTTTCAACACTATGAACAAATGGCAGAAATGTAGAATTTAGTAGCAGTATTGAGAAAACAGAGACATGAATGAGCTAAAGGGCTCAAAATCAGAATTTTTATTTATAAGAGGGTTTTTAGGTGTTTCTTTGGACATTTAGTGCATAAAAAGAAAATTTGTTGCTAGAAACTATTAGGGAAGGAACATAAAAATAATCAAATATGCCCAGTCTCTGGTACCTTTGCACACAACACTTTAGACCCCTGAATCCATCCTTGTCTGTCCTTTTTGCCATTCTGGGACATCCCAGAGTGTCCCTGGATGATGTTTCTGCAGGGATTCCTGGCCCCACATCCCAGCCCTGTGTGGAGATCTCTGCAGCATTACTATTTACCCCATCTAGAATTTTTGGAATTTTTGAATTAAGAATTCCCCAGGTTCTCTCATTCCATGGGATACTCTATGACAAGTTCTTGGAAATATTTAAATTTTCTTCTAATTTTCTCCCTTTCAGAGGTAAATTTTTCTGTTATATTAACTTATATATAATTTTCTTGTGTTCTCGTGTTTGTGCCCTTTAGGTGTTAGGTTTCTATATATCAACTTAACGTGCTTTTATGATTCATTTTGTTTCTCAGGTGTTTGTTTGATTGTTACATCTCTTAAACCTCCCACTAAACAAAATAAAATGCATGGCTGCAAACATTTAAACTGATGCTGTGTGGTGCTCAGGAGATGGGAATTTACTGGGAACAATATTTTCCCCCCATTTAATTCCATGCAAAACTTTTACAACCAAGACTGGAAACTAAATAAAATGAAACTGGCATAAATGGCACCTCCTTGTCTGTGCCAGACAAATTCCCAGAGCACAGGAAAATGGGAATTTGGGCCATGAACTTTTGGCTGCAGGATTATTTGCAGACCAAGTGAACCATTCCCAACTGTTTCCGAAATCAAGGCTACAAAAGTAGGAACTGCTCGTACACAGCCAGGACAGAACAATTGATCCAAATTGTCAGGACTTAACTCATGTTTCAGGATTGCTTTGAAATTTTCTCATTCTTGGTAATTTAATTCTTTTGCCGTTCTCTCTCACTGGATTGAGAGAATTGTACTCCTCTAGCCCTCATTTTACCCCCCTCCCTCCACCTTTTTTTTTTACATGGGAGATATAATTTATTCCTGTTTCAGTGAATTTGCCACAAGAAAGAATCCAATTCTTTCAAGGTTTTTTTTTTTTAAATCTCCTCAGAGAGTGAAAGTAGCATTTGCTGAAATTAAGGTGCTTTTTGCCAGAAATGTGATGCTAATCCTCTTAGTTTTAATGGTTTTGAAATGGTTTGTATAAGAAGGTAAACAGAGTAGTTGATTAATAGGAAGGAAGTCAATTGGCCATGTTGCAAGTGTTATACGCTCGACTGTACAATAGTTCTTTATTTCTGCAGAGTGAGGCACAGACTGGTGTCCTTTTGAAAGTTCTTAGGTGAAAACTGATATCTCTCCTCATACTGTACAATTCAGAAGAGTTTGATTCCAGCACCAGAAAAAAGCAAGCAGTGCACTTTCGAAATAGAAGTCAAACAAATATCACTGATAAGACACTGACGTGACACCAGTTATCTCCCCTTTTTATTGAAAATAGGCACATATAATGAGGTGCTTCACATTTTAAAGTCTTAAATCTTAGAAAGCTCCAGGCCTAGATGGTTTTGATTTTGGCTTATTAAACTTGCAGTGTGGGGACAGGGGGGAGGGCAGGAGATGGAGTGACTCACTTATCCCTTTCTTTAACCTTTCACTGGCCAAGGGGGTTTTTGTCTGCAGTTTATTGGAAAGGGTTGTTCATCCCTGATTTACTCCCCAGTGTTTCCTGTCCCAGCTGGGATGCCAAGACCTGCTCATGGCAGGCAGGTGCCCCTTCCCCATCAATAATTCACCTCTGGGTCTCCCAGAGCTCGGCACTATTGGCATGTAAAGTGAGAGGAGCCGGCAGTCACCTGAATTCCTTTGTCTGGCACAATAGCAGAACTCTCAGCTGTAGTCCATCAATTAACACTTACAATTAAGAGCTGCTACAAAAGTGTGAAGTGGTTGAAGGTCCGAGGCAATGGGTAACCCAAGAGCTTCAAAGGAAGACCTGGTGGGCGCAGTAACAAAAGATGGCTGGGACAGAATTTCAGGGTCTAAATAGGGAAGAAGACGAAATAAATTTGAGAAGTAACAGAGGCAGAAGTTGAAGCTGCTGTGAGACAGCACAGGGAAGGGGTTTGCAGGTGTTTCCCAGAACACCTGCAGAAGGAAACAGAAGGAAACACTAATTTGTCTCTCTTCCACAGCAGATTTTCTTTCAGCCTGTTCTAAACAGATCCTTTACTGGGAAATGCAGTGAAATATTACAGCCAAATTTAAAATCATGCAAGGGCTCTCTGAGGACAATCATGAGCAACCTGGTCTAGTGGAAGCTGCTCCTGACCACAGCAAGGTGGTTTGGACTGATGGATTTTAAGGTCCCTCCCAAGCCATTCCATTCCATTCCATTCCATTCCATTCCATTCCATTCCATTCCATTCCATTCCATTCCATTCCATTCCATTCCATTCCATTCCAATCTCTCACAGATTTTCCTGACTAGAAAAGTTCCTTCTCTAAAGCCACCTCTGAAGACCTTTGCTAGCTGCAACAACTAATCAAAATTTTCTAATTTGGAAAGGTAACTTATATTTAAGTTTGTGGAAACAAGTTATTTCTCTCTTTTAGGGGTCTAATGGCAGATAAAAATGAGATAAGAAATGACAAAGTTAAAGATAAACCCACAGAACTAATACAGGGGTTCTGGGTTTGTGTCAGGACCAGACATGACAGACCAAAATCTTCACACGTGCAGAGTTCTTCCAGCAGCCAAACTCAAACTCCTGTAAATTTTTTTGGAATTGAGACAAAACCCAGACATGGTGTTATATTCAGGGTGAGACAAGGGCATGGGGAAACTCAGAACACAGCACAGCCCTTTCCATAAGTAGCTCTGAGGGATGGGATGCTCTCCCAAAGGAGTTTGACCTGCTGGGTTTCAGGGCTGCCTGTCCCTGCTCCATCCCACAAACACCTTTCCTTTTGGCTTTGATTAAAGAGCAATTTTTACAAAGCATTAATTCATGACTCCATCTCATCTTGCAGCTCTCATTTAGTGAACCCCAAGCATGGTATAAATAATTAACTCTCCTTCTTCATATTAAGCCACAAGTAACAGAATTATCTAAGAGATTTTGAGAGCTATATTTGCCTCTCAATAACTAATTTGGTTTTGACTCAGCTTTAGTATCTAATAGTTTTATAGATTTATTAAATGGGAATTCAGTGATAGAAATAGTAGGTAAACTAATATTCTATTCTTTTCCTGCACTACTCCTGGTGAAATCATACAATTTCTAGAGGAATACAATTAAACACAAATCAATCAGTGGATAACATGTGCTAACAAACCCATTTGTGCTCTGAAATCTAACTATTGCCTCTTCTAAGACTCAAATTTTCCTTCCAAGTTGACTACACTTTCTTCTCAATTGCAGCAGTGTCACTCAAGTACAATTTCATTAGATTAAATGGTCTGGTAGTCAATGCAATTGTAATCAATAGCTGTAACTCCTAGAAAATAGCTGGGTTCAAACTCCCAGTCTTCCCTGCTCTGTTTTTTGATTGACTCCAGAAGTGCTGTAAAGCCAAAGCAGAATTTCTATAAAGTAAATTTTAAAGGATCTCCAAGCCTTCCAGTTCTACAGAGCTGCCAACCCTTCTCTTTCTGAGCAAAGGTAAGATTTTTGTAGCTGGGGACAGAGTTCAATGTCTCAGGCCTTGACTGATGGCAGGCAGAGGGAAATGGCAAAACCCATCCTGTCTCTGTGTGTACACAACACTCAGCTGCAATTCCCTTGCTCCCATCAGGAAAGAAAACCCTCAGGCAGCATTTCTGAAAGGTTTGGAAGATCCAAGGAACGAAAGCACTGGAGTTCCTCTACATCTTCAAAGGAAATTTAAAAAAAAAGATAATTCACAACATAAAAAATAAAATAAAATAAAATAAAATAAAATAAAATAAAATAAAATAAAATAAAATAAAATAAAATAAAATAAAATAAAATAAAATAAAATAAAATAAAATAAAATAAAATAAAATATAATTTTAAAATCCCTGGGTTTTGTTCCCTGGGGCAGGATGCTGCTTCTCTTCCTCCCTGCCATTTCCCCCAGTCAGGTCAGAAAAAACCCAAACCAAGGAAGGTACTGCAGACATTGCTCCATGGATGGCATCTGCAAAAATCTCCCTGAATAGTTGAGGCTGGAATTCCACAAATATTCATTCCTGAATACTTGAGGCTGGAATTCCACATGAACGGATCACAGAACCACAGACTGTTTAGGCTGCTGAGGTCATCGGGTCCACCAGCAGCAGCACCACCATGTTCACCACCAAAACTTGTGCTCAAGCGCCATACCCACACCTTCTTTGTACACTTCCAGGAATGATGGCTCCACTTCCCTGAAAAACCTGTTGCAATGCTTTTTGTGAAGAAATTTTACCTCATATCTATTCTAAACCTCCCCTGGTGCAATTTGAGGACATTTCCTCAATGCCCCCTTTTCCTTTTTACATTGAAGATCTGCTGTATTTGTTGAAATTATTTCAGTTTTTCCCTTTCTTTCTGATCCTTTAGAGGCCTTAAAGACAAAGTGCAACCCCTTCTGTCTGACACATGCAGGTATTTGCCCTGCACTTGACATTTTCCAGCCATGCTGCATGAATGACTAAGCAGTGATCCATGGAAGTCGTGTCACCTGCAGCCTGTTGGGATCCCTCTTACACAGGAGGTGAAAAAGATAATCCTTCCCCTTCTTCCTTTCACCTGAAAGGTAAATCACTCTATTTGTACTGCCTGAAAAGTTAAAACACTTTTATTTAGGGCTGCTACTTCAGAGCAAGCACCTCTCTGACATACTGAGGCTCTTTGGGAAGCATATGTTGAAATGAGTGCAGATATTCCCAACACCACTGCATGTGGATTTATTACAGCTCTTGCCTTGCACTCTCAGCAGCTGATGTATTTGTATTTTTCATGACACCTCCAGCAGATGATAGGGAATATGCTGCAGTCTTCTTCATATGCTTAGGAATGAAAGAAAAAGGCCTTTAGTATCTTATAATTCTTTTTTCCTTTAGAACTAAACTCTATAAAGCCATTTTGGGAAATAGATTTGTAAAGAATTCTCAAAACTTGACAGAAAGTTCACAGAGTTTTGTGTTTTTTAAACCCCTACATCCTAAACTTCCTTCTCTTTCAAAAATTCCAAAAAACTAACCTCTCATCATCATCAACTTAAAAAATAATTTTTTCAACATTCCACTACATCCAAAAAATACTCCTCATTTCACATTTCAATTCCAACCATCAATTAAAAAATAATTACAAAAATATCACTAATCAATTTTACCACAAAAATTTAAAAAATCACCTACTATTTATCAACATTTTATAATACAAGCTTTATCTCCAACTTAACAAAAACACCCACCATCAAAGATTTTACATTACATAAATAATTCACTCATTACAACACCAGCTCAAAAAAAAAAAAAATAAACTGAACACAACAGCACCTCTCAGTTACCCCATCTATATAAAAACTAAGAAAACCAACAAGACACTGAGTACAATTTATGAAATAGCAGAAGCAATGAGCAGAACTCCACTGAAGGTGTTCCAGATCTCCTCATCCCATACTAAACCAAAAAGCAGCCTGGTCCTGTGCCTGGCTGCTGTGAAAGCTCCTCCCTTGTCCCTTTATAAGGCACCACAGCTCCGCTGAGTTTTTATTTATTTATTAGTGCTTTTATTGCATTATTATTTATTTTATTTATTAGTGCTTTTTATTACATATTTTAGTTTTTTTAAAAGGTTCCATAAATAGTGTCAGCCAGGGAATGGGGCTGGGTCAGTGGAACAAGTGACAGAAGAGGTGACTTCTTCTTTTCCATCAAGTGAGATATTTTCTGCTCCTGCCTTGCCCATCAGTGTCATAGTTGAGATGGTCACAATACAAATCAATACACCATTTTCAGAAGGCTTTAAACTGGTTTCATTCTAGCATGCATGCTTTTTATACATTCTTACAAAACTCATCAGTTTACACTTCACTCATTGGTCAGGAAAGACAGAGTGCTCACTGGAACAGAGTTGCAGGTTTCTCTTATTTATCCTTCTTTCTTTCTTGGTTTCTGTGTCAATGACCTTGGTAGAGATTTCTTCCAGGAGTAAACATGGATCTTATCAAACATGGATCCCCTGATCAAACATGGATTCTCTCATCAAACATGGATCCTCTGATCAAACATAGATCCTCTGATCAAACATGGATCCTCTCATCAAACATGGATCCTCTGATCAAACATGGATCCTCTCATCAAACATGGATCCTCTGATCAAACTTCTCTCTGGCTCACAGAAGTTGCTGTAAAACCTCTCCCACACTTCAGTTGTGTGCAGACAGGTCAGGCTGAGAAGCACCAGCACAGCAGTGCTTTAGCACAGGCTTTTATGCTGGTCCTGATTTCCCAGCAATGAGAGGGGCTGGAATATTTATTCTGGAGCCATAAACCCCCAGTTGTGCAGCCAGAGCCCTGCACATCCCCTCGGCTGGCCCAGGGCTCCAGAGCAGCGTGGCAGCAGCTCCTGCCCCTCCTGCTGATGCTGTGCCCGGGTTCTCCTGCAGCCCCAGCCCAGCAGGGCTGTCAGTAACTCTATCAATTAAAGGCTGCAGTGCTGGATAATTCCCTGAGTGCTGGGAGAGGCTTGTTCTCACTGGGGTGTAACAAGAGTAATTATAATAATGACTCGCCCATTCCTCACCAGCGCAGTTTCTCTTAGCAACAGGCTTGAGCAGCAAGAGAAATGTGATCAAAGTTGAAAGAGAATTCTCTTTGATGCAAAGGAGTTTTTGTTGCTGTTTTGGTTAGGGAGGGCGGGCAGGAGAGGCTGTCAATGCGGCCAGCTAATGACAAACAGGGGATAAAGCTCCACGGGGATTAGCAAAGCCTGAATGCAAGTCAAGTGCTCTGATTCTGTAATTTCAACCAAGAAGCAAAGCAACCTACAGGCTTTTTAGTGTTTAGGTGGCCACAAAGAGGCTTTGCTGTCATCTCTGAAACACTTCCTCAACAAGAAATTTCCTGGAACACCAAGGTCTTATTTCTTGTGGGGGGTTAAGTCATTGCATTATCTCCTCAGGTGAAAATTCATTATGTTCTTCTTCGGTGTGTGTCGAACAGCCTCTTCCTGTACAACAGGCTGCCCATCTCCCTTAGGCTGTAACAGCATCAAGTGGTGTTCAGTGCTACTTATCTTGCTCACCTGCCAATTAGCTATAAACTGTAAGAAGCATTGTACCCAAAAAGGAAAAAAAAAAAAAAAAAAAAGAAAAAGAAAAAACCCAGCAAGCTGGATCAGTTTCAAGTTTAATTAGTCCAAAAGAATTCAGTATATCATTGCCTCAAACAAAAGAAAAAAACATCTGAACCTTTAATCCTCTTCGAAGATGCTTCTTACTGATATATCCCATCACATATTTTTAACACTGGTGATAGTACTTAGAGAAATTGTATCCCTTGTTCAGTTAAGCCAGGAAATGCATTTGATTCTCCTACACAATTTTCACAGCAGCTTAGTAAATGCAACCTCTTTACCCCTTGTAAGCCATCCCATCCGTGGTACTTGGTGAAATGCTAAGTAATAAATGGAATACCTGTAAATTAATTTAATCTGTTTGCATCTCTGGTGTATAAAATATTTACCTCACATGCATGAATTTATTATTCAAGCACTGGCTTTTTCCTAAAGAAGGTCCTTCAAGGGTTTCCACAGTGCTGCTTGTGCCTCGTGACTCTGAGATTAAACCTGACCCAGGGGAAATTCACCCCAAGGGATGAGGGGAGGCCCTGAGGATGATCCTGTGTCAGGGTCTTGGTTCAGGAGGGGCCGGGGAGCACTCACAGGAAGAAAATGGCTTTAATAGAAAATGCTTGACCCAGTAGAAACAGAAATGCTGCATGGTTGAAAGAAGGAGGGCAAAGAAGAGAAATTGATATTTAGAGACTGGAGTTCACTGCAAATTATTAAAAAGCTTCCTCTATGCTTTCCCCATAATTGAAAAAGTGCTGACTCTGTTTTATTTTAAAACTGAGCAGGTTCTTTTTGATCATCAGATTTACAAAACAAGACTGTTTCCAACACAAACTGCTTCAGGAGTAAAGGCACTTATTGAATGACATAGTTTCATTTAGACTCCATTTTTTAAAGCACTGAACTCTTGAAACTTACATTCCTTGGGAGATTGGGAGATCTACCTAAAAAAGAGAGCAATTAGAAATACAAGCTGTCATTTCAAGTTTTAAAATGTGACATTTGGAAATGGAATATGGACTTTTATGCAATCCATTTGCTTTCTGCTTTATTATTATGCAGCATAATTTTGGACCAGGACACACTTACAGCAGAGTTCTTTATTTTAACCCTTCCTTGATTTCTGAGTATTACAAACACATTCAGAGCTTCATTTAAGTTGCCAAAACTGCTCAGAGCCCCTGACTGAACCCTTCTCAGCGAGATGGCTGTGGAATGAGCCCCAGCCAGATAATAAACCTGCACTTTTGCACTACTTTGAGCAAAAATGCACAGTGCCAAGATTTGCTATTACCATTAACCAGTGCTGGGGTCACTTGTGCAGCTTTGGATAACCCAAAAATTAGAACTGCAGACGAATCTCCTTCTAAAGGACATTTGCTGCAGGCTGGTGGCAGAATTCATGCAGAGGAGCTGCTGATGACGGTGCAGAAATTGGGCTGGGAGGTAAAAGGAAAGCGCTGAAAAGCGGCTTTTTGGACGCTTTTCCGTGGTTTAAGGCAGCCCTCTAGAGACAGGAGAGAGCAGTGCCGGGAGTGCGGCTGCACCGGGGATGCGAGGGAGCGCTGAGCTCGGAAAGAAAAAATAAATTTTATTTCAGTCTTGTTTGTTTGTCTTTATTTTTATTCTAAATTTTTGCGCTCTTCTGCATGTGCTTTTCTTATTTTTTTTTTTTTTGTGGTTATTTTGTTTCATTTTCTTTTAATACAAGGCTTCTCCACTTAGAAAGGAATTACCGCAAATGCAGTGGCAGGACACAGGGAATGGCTTCCCACTGCCAGAGGGCAGGGCTGGATGGGATTTTGGGAAGGAATTCTTCTCTGTGAGAGAGGCCCTGGCACAGGGTGCCCAGAGCAGCTGTGGCTGCCCCTGGATCCCTGGAAATGCCCAAAGCCAGGTTGGACAGGGTTAGGAGCACCTGGGACAGTGGGAGATGTCCCTGCCATGGCTGAGGGATTGGCTAAGATTTAAGTTCCCTTTAGTCCAAACCATTCCATGTTTCTGAGAGATTTTTATTTCACAATTACTGTTTCTTTATAGCACTCCCAACACACTTTGAATATCCTGGTAGATGTGTGGTACCTGTAAAAAAGGTGGAGTGTTGGAGTCCTGTATGCTGAGAATTTTAGACTTTCTGTGCTGCCAGGCACTGACCCCCAAAAGAACTCTGCATTTGACCTGAGGCCACGGAGAAACTTCCAAAATTGATTCATAGCACTAAGAATATGGGTGTGGAGTTTGGTTAGAAGTGCGTAATATCACAGGATAGAAAACTTAGAGTATAGTGTTTTAGAATATAGAATACAGTAATATATAGAGAGAGCAAGATGGAGGTTTTAGGGCAGAAGTTGGTCCTTCTTAATTTTCTTCTTCATGGGTTTGGGTGGTATTTTGTAATTGGACAGAAAAGTCTGCATTGCAGAATTTGAGTGATTAGTTATTGAGTTAAAAGTGAAAATAATTTAGGTATCATTTCTTAATTAAATAGTTTAACCTTAAAAGACCTTGTAGGGAAAGATAGTTAGCCATTTTGTAGCTTGTTAAAAGAAGGCTGTAGAACTCAGAACTTGTAATAGAGATAAGAAATAATCAACATCCGAGCTCAATAATAAACACCAAATGCCATCTTTAGTGCTTCAATCCCGACCTTGATTCTGTAATTTCAACCAACCTTGACAGAGGCAAAAAAGAAGCCAAGAGCTGGCAGGGGAGTTCCAGCACAGCCATGCTTTGCCCAGGTGGAAGGGAAATGCTGCTCTGAGACCAGGGTAAAACTGGGCTGCAGCTCTAGGAATGAACACTCCAGAGCACATGGAAACCCACAGGAATGCCCAATTATTTCAGTAAAGTTTGGTTTAGATTCAAAACATGCACCAGTTTAATTCTGCACCCAAATTAAAATTTGCACTTGAGGGGTTTCCTGTGGGATATTGGCACCTGGTGAGCTCTTAGGGCTGGGGTGTATCCCAGCAATGGGCAGGTCTCCATCACACCAACCTTAACTTGCCCAGCTCTGTCCCAAACCCCTGTGGCTGCTGTATCTGAAAGCTTTACAGACCATCTGCTCAGGCCTCAGAAATCCAGAGCTGCTGGCAAGTGAGGGAAGTTGGAGATGGAGGGTCTCTGTGGGATCTCCCTCCCGAGTTCCCATCTGCTGCAGCTGCCACAGGAGATTCCCCCATCTGGCTCAGCCTGCTCCAAACAGCTCCCTGCCCTGGGGGCTGTGATGTGTGACCCTGAGAATGCAAGTTCTGCACCAAGAAAATGTCAGATCTGGAACCTGGGTCTAGTTTTTTGTGATCAGCAGTTTTCAAGCAAAATGTCAGAAAAGGCCTGTAAGAACCATCCCATCCAGGCTTCTCTTCCCTGCCCCAAAGCAGAATAATCCACACATCTGTTTGATTTCACAATAAAATGCAAAGTGACTTCATCTTGTAGGTTTGTATGTTCTCTTCAAGCGATATTTTGAAGGCAAATGCCTTCTTCTTTCCAGGAAGTTGAGCAAAAATGGCACAGCATCAAAAATACACAGTGACTCCCATACAATACCTGTTGCTTAAACCAGGTTTTTCAGAAACCAGTCAGTTTTCTAGAAAATCACATCAATCTTTATTTTAGTGCAAACTGATGCTGAATATTCACCCTACAGAAATTTTTTTTTTGTGGGGGGAGGGATAGAGGAAACTGATTCTAGAATTGATGGCAGAGTTTGTGTGTGGTTTATTTATGTGTTTTTTGTATATTTTTTTTCTCTTTGGCAGCGGCCACTCCTTGTCTTTTCAAAAGAAGATTCAAGGCATTGCTGAGTACCAGATTGGGTCTAACCCACTGTGATGGACATGAGCTGTAATTTTTATAGTATCATTTAGGGTGGAAAAGTCCTCTGAGATCATCCAGCCCGAGCTGTGCCTGATCCTCACCTTGTCACCCAGCCCAGAGCCCTGAGTGCCACATCCAGCCATTCCTTGGACACCTCCTTCAATCTGAACAGCCCACTCTTGTTTTATGGACCCAGCTCTGTTTGAAAAGTAGGAGAACAATAGAAAAGAGCCATTTTTGGGATGGCATTTTGTGTGAGCCTTTCAGAACCAATGCCTTTCCCTCAGAGCTGCAGATGATGTACCATGTGCATCCAGATGGGTGCATAAACAAGGCTCTTTTCTTTTTTTATGATTTGGAAAACAACTGTAATTTCTAAATTGTTGCAAGATTTGGTCCACATCTGGCAGAAATAATTGCAATCACTGAGCTGAGCAGAAATTAAAACAGAAGTATTTATATGTCACCTGGGATAGCAGAGTAATCTGTGATTTCTGACCTCTCAAAGCAGCTAGGCAGCATCTGATAAAAACGAAAAGCAAGATTAAACTAAGAAAAAGGGGACCTTCTTTCCTGAGGGTGGACAGTCTGGAACATGGACCCCAAAGTGTTTGGACAGATTCATGTTAAAACCAAAAAATATCATTTAGATAGGTAATCCCTTGATCTGACTCAAGAAATCTCCAAGTCACTGATCAGCAGATGAGGAATCGCTCTGAAACCTTTCACTGTAAGATGTTCTGGCCTTAAGCCTCTGTTGTGACTCTCTGCTAGAGAATAGGTATTTATATCAACAAATATTGCCCAGATGAAGTGCAGCTGTTAATTTCTTCAAATTCACTGGGGAAGGCCAGAAATATTCAGCATCATATGGAAACAGCTCCTGTCATCCCAAAAACTTCAGCCAGACCAAGTTCAGCAAGGTGTACAAGCCCCAGGGTGCTCATGTCTGGATTTTTGGCAAGCATTTGTACACCTGGATGTGCATCTTGAGGAATTGTAACTGTAGGTCCTTACCATGCAGATTATGTATATTTAAATCTATGATTTCACTCAGTCAGGATGCCTTTTGATCACATCTTTGTACCCTAGGAGGGTATGAAACAGCAAAGCTGCACAAACCTCCTTACCAAAGCCTCTTTCTCTTGCCAGTCTTTGATATTTTCCTTCCTGGCTCCTGATTTTTTTTTATATTGACCCCTAAAATGCAAGTTATCTGTGAAATTATAGTTATTGCAGCATCTCTATTCCATGGGCAGGGAGCCTGAGCAACTGGCAACCTGAAATAACAACCCTGAGCAATTTGGTTGTGCTTTTTTTGATGCTCTTGTTTTCACCTCCCCCAGCCCCATGCTGGCATGATAAGCATAATCATTTTCTCCCTTGGACTGTATTTAGGCCATATGCTGGAATTTGATCCAACAGTCCCCATTTGCTGAGGATAAGAAATGGCTTTAATGCTGCACACCGACATGTGAATCCCATCAATTTTTCCCTGTTTCATTTCTTCCAATCACCCAACCAATTGGCTTGAGCAAGCAATTCAGGGGGAAAAAAAAATAAATGTAATAGAGTTCCCTCTTTTGAGAAAGGTACTTCTGTCCAATTGCTTTCATCTTGAGAATACAGCTCTGAGGTCTGTTTCCAGGGATGTCCTCCAGCAGGCAGCATGAATTGCAAAATCAGTCACACAAATGGCCTCCCATATATAAAAATAACCAATATATCAACAGGGCTGAAGCCAAGCAGCTGTTAAAATAACTACCAGATCAGTAGCACTAAACTTACAACAGACAGATGCATCTGAAAAGGGAAAGTCCACGGCTTTTTTAGTTTGATTTATGTTGTTGCTTCATTTTTTATTCAAGATACAAACATTCTGAAAAGGAAATGCTAAGACTATGAAGAGATTGCCATAACAAAATGAAATACAGTGTAAGTGTAAAATTACTGGGGGAATATTCCTGTTTCTAATCAGGCAGGGTGCTGTGGCTGAGGAAAAAATTGGGATAAACTTTGGGGTGGAAAAGCCTTTTTGGGTGGGTTCTGCCACCCCTGCTTGTGCTCCACAGAGTTTTGTGTCTTCCTTGCTGATGCTGCTGCAAGGATCAGTCATACCCTGCACAAGAAGGGAACTCCCTTTCAGGCTGAGCTGTATTTACCCATATTCATGTTCCTGAAGTTTTCCAAGTGGTTTTTTTTTTTGCAGAGTTCCAGCAGGAGGATGGAGGGGCTAAGGCAGGGACGTAATTAGATAATGTGCACAAATAAAAGCAGGGTTATGGAACTCTGCACAAATAAAACTCTGACAGGGACACCTTCCACTAGACCAGGTTGCTCCAAACCCTGTCCACTCTGGCCTGGAACATTTCCAGACTGAAGGCAAATAATGTTAATTTCTGTTACATACTATATAAGATGAGAATAACCTTTCCTGTTTATGAGTATCAGGATTTAATTAGAGTAAGTTGCTGAAAGACATGATTGATCTGTCTTAGAAGAGAGTGAGGCCAGAATTTTACCTATTAATTGATTTTAAAAAAGCAAATATATTCTCTTATTTAAAGACAATTTCTTTATAAATTTTTGCTACCTAGATAAAACTCATAGACTGAATAGGCACCCCTTTAGGTAAAATACATGTGCAAGTGAATACAACTCTGGCTACAAAAACAGTTGAGAAAATTCAGATTTAGTATCTCTTCAAAGTCCAAAATGTTTGAGTTGTGCCAAAGTTCAGTATAAACAGATATTGAATCAATATATTCAACACATTCCATTCAAACTGAATGGGGAAGGTTCATTTTGAGCTCTAATGACTCCTTACATAGCTCTGGGTTGATTCAGTGCTTTGGAAGCCCTGAAGATGAATTTCCTGTAGCTCTAATATTAATTTGAGCATGTTTGCTGCTGTGCTGGCAGCTGCCAGGCTTACAGGAGACTCGTAATTCATTTTATCAGATGGTTTTCAAGGGGTAAAACAGGTGCACCAGACTTCACAGCCAGTGCCTGGATACCCCACAGGCATCTGTCAGAGGAGAAATTTCCTCCCAGGGTTTTGATGGCTTTATTTGTTTGAAATGTGTCAGCAGTGTTTCCTTGATAATTAGGAATGTTTGCTTAGCAATTGGCAATGTTTAATGAGGAGTGTTGGTAAGGAGGGTGTCTTTGGAAAGCAGGTTTTGAAGATGCTGTGCTGCAGGGCTGAACAGGGAATCACAGGATTTTAAAGTTATTTAGGCTGGAAAAGACCAAGGGAAAGAAAAAGGTGAGTGCAATCTCACCTTTTTTCCAGCACTGACCCATGTCCCCAAGTGTCCCATCCACACATCCCTCCAGGGATGGGGACTCCACCACTGCCTTGGGCCTGTTCCAATGCTTGACAAATATTTTGATGAAGAAATTTTCTGTGATATCCAAACTAAACCTCTCCTGTCTCAATTTGAGGCCATTTCCTCTCCTCCTGTCACCTGTTAGAAAGCATCTGGCTGTCCCCTCCTGTCAGGAGTTCTGCAGAGCCACAGGGTCTCCCCTGAGCCTCCTTTTCTCCAGGCTGAACCCCTTCCCAGCTCCTTCATCCCATCCTGGGGCTCCAGACCCTTCCCATCTCCATTCCCTGCCCTGCACACGCTCCAGCCCTTCAATTCCTCATCATGAGGGTCCCAAACTGTCCCCAGGACTGGAGGACCCTCAGCGGTGCCAGCACAGGTGACAGTCACTGCCCTGGTCCTGCTGCCACACTGCTCTTCATGGACACACGAGCTCCTCAGAGGAGGAGGATGGTTGGGAGAGATGCAGGATTTGCTGTTGGACTCGGTTCTGTCAGGGCATCCCTGGGGTCCCCCTTCAGTGCTGGGCTCTGACAGAATTTGCCTCTCCAACCTCTGAGCAGCCCCTTTGAGCAAAGCCGAGTTTGCACAAAGCTCCCAAGCACTTCCTAAAGGGTTGGTTGACATTTCACCCGTGTTTTCCACTTCCAGCATCTCCCCGTTCCCACATTTTCCGTGTCCCCTTCGCCCGCCCGGCCAACGCCACGCGAGGGCGGCCGCGGGCTGCGCATCCCGGGAAAAGCGGCTGGAATCGCCTCCCGAACCTGCATCCCGGGAAAAGAGGGCTGGGATTACATCCCAACCCCTCCATATCCCGGGAAAAGCGGCTGGAATCGCCTCCTGAACCCGCATCCCGGGAAAAACTGAGATTACATCCCAACCCCTCCACATCCCAGGAAAAGCGGCTGGAATCACCTTCCGACCCCGCATCCCGGGAAAAGAGGGCTGGAATTACCTCCTGGCTCCTCCATCTCGGGAAAAGCGGCTGGAATCACCTCCTAGTTCTTCCATCCCGGGAAAAGAGGGCTGGGATCACCTCCCTACCTCGCATCCCATGAAAAGTGAACTGGGATCACCTCCTGAACCCGCATCCCGGGAAAAACTGAGATTACATCCGAAACCCTCCGCATCCCGGGAAAACTGTGCTGGAATCACCTCTCGGCTCCTCCATCCCGGAAAAAGAGAGCTGGGATCACCTCCCTGTCCCTGCTCATCCCGGGAAAAGCAGGCTGGGATCACCTCCCAACCCCTCCATCCCAGGAAAAGCGAGAAGGAGTCACCTCCAGAACCCGCATCCCGGGAAAAGCGGGCTGGGATTACATCCCAACCCCTCCATCCCGGGAAAAGCGGCTTGGATCACCTCCCTGTCCCTGCTCATCCCGGGAAAAGCGGCTTGGATCACCTCCCTGTCCCTGCTCATCCCGGGAAAAGAGGGCTGGAATCACCTCCCGGCCTCTCATCCCGGCCCCTGCATCCCTGAAAAAGTGAAACTCTTTGCAGAACTCCTTGAACTACAGATACGTTAAGAATTCATCATAAATGTAATGGTATTTCCAAATTACCCGCATTATACCTGTTTTTAATGTCTTTTGTGCCTCACCGCGACTTTGTAAAAAACTCATGCCGGCTGCTTTCATTTTGTGGGTGATTTACAGCAATTGACCCTCCAGGCACTGCTGTGCTCCTGGGGTTACAGTCTCCCACTGGTTTTTGTCGGCTCTTTATTGCTCCTGTGCAATTATTTCGCTGGTACAAGGGGATAACTGAGTGAGGTATAACCATATGAATGCTCCTCTGATTACTTGTGATGCCTGTAACACGCTGAGGAGGATTTCTCAGCATTAGGAAATTCTCTGGCAAATTCCAGCAGAAACGAAGAGAATTTAAATATTTTAGAACTGAGTGGCCGAGGACATAAATATACACCCATTCAAAAAGTCAGACAGCTGGGAAATAGCAGGGCCCTACAGCTAAAATTACCCAGATCCTACATTTAGTGGCAGACTGGAGGCTTTTCTTGGGAATTCAGCCCCAGAGGCAAATAACTGATGGTGGCAGAGGGAAGGGCTGCAGTGCTCACAGCTGTCCCACCATCCCTGTACATAAACACACCCCACACAGTGGATCTCTCCTTTCCAGCCCTCTGGATGTGATGCAACACATTTTTTTTAAATTATTTTCTTCTCAATTCAGACTTGCTGATAACATTTTTTTGCCCCCAGCAAATATCCAAAACCTTTCCTTGTTTACGCATAGAAGTCAAGTCGCACTTCATTTCTCTACTTCTTGATTCTCCTTACAAGTCCTAGTTTGGGCTGAGAATTTCCAGGTGAAAAAAACCCCCATTCCTTCCTAAAAAAAAAAAAAAAGCATGGAAATCAGGCCTTTTTTTTGTTGTTGTTGTTTTTTTTTTTAAATAATAATATGTGTTTGGTTTGGGTTTTTTTTCCCCAGCAATAACAGACGAAAGCAACTGAGCATCCATCTCCTTTACCCACACAGGATGTCAGTGAAATCCCCTGTAACACAGAGGCAGCATCTTTCCCTTGAGCAGTTATTTGTATCCAATAGCTTCCTGATTAAATAATTTACTGTGACTTTGCATATTTATAATTTCTTAATGAGATCAGTTGTGAACGTGTGAAAGTCTTGTGCTGTCAAGACCAGTTGGGAGGTTTGAGATGTGTCGAACACACCTTCTCCTCTGGCTGCACAACTGTGTCCCCAACCCCAGCAGGTGACATGGCAGTGGCTTCAGAGACTTTCTAGAGGGCAGAAAATAGACAATACCCAAAACAGTGCCTGGAACATCAAATAAAATCTCTTTTTGCAGGCAACATGTGGAAAAAAAGGACTGCTTTTACAAAAAACGTTCTTGAGATCCTGCAAAGGTGTACTGAGAGAAATTGCTGCAAAACAAAAGCAAGGGGAAGAGTTAAAATTCCACTTTTCCTTATGAGTGCTGAGTTTTTCTCCCAATTTGGAGTGCCCTGCTCCAGTGTGATGTTTGGCACATGAAAACCACATTAAACAGGATGGATGTCACCATGCTGTGCTTTTCCCCACCCCACAACAGCAGGTGATGGTTGGAGAAGCTTTAAAACCCCCAAACTGATGTGCTGAGAGCTAGAGCCTCCCCAGGCACTGCAGCTCACAGGTTTTATCTCTGGGGGCAAGATTTGTTTGCCCAGATATGTCCTCCTTAATTTCATATTTGCTGAAAGAAAAGGGATCAGGGCAATCAGTCCTGACATCTCTGCTACTCAGGGGAATGCCAATTAATCCAGATAGCCACATGCTGATTGTTCTCCCTGTTACTATTATTCTGTATCATTTCCAAATCTTCCTGGACATTTGCAGGCTCTCTCTGCTATTATGGATCTTAATTAGGCAGTTTCAAGCCCTGAGAAGCTGTTCCTGGGTTCAGATGTCCATTATGGACTTTTATTGTGGTTTTTTTGTCAGCAAGTGGGTGGCAAGCAGATAATAAATGGGGCTGTTACAGAGGATCCCCCTTTCCAAATGACAAAATTACAGAATTATTATAGAACTATAGAAAAGCCTGGGTTGGAAAGGATCTCAAATCTCATTTAGTTCCAACCCCCTCAGATATCTTCCAAGGCAGGATTTCAGCAGCACCTCCAGGTCCACATGAAGATCCTGCAGCACCTTCATTTCCAGAGCTGTACAAAGGGTGGAAAACACAAAGAAAACATGGCTTGTCTAGATCCTGACAGAAAAACATCAGGAGAGATAGGAATGGACCCTTGAGGCAAGAAAGTTTATTGTGAGAGCATCCCTGGGTGAGGATCCTCACAGCAGTGGAGATCTTAGCCAGAAAATTATTATAATATTAAATATTTGTGCCCAATAATGTGCAGAGGAGATCCCTGTGGGAGTTCCCCTCCAGGGTCACTAATAGGGTGTTGTCAGTGTTTTTCTGTTTGTCCCTTTCATCTGCTCCTGGGTAAAAAAAATCTCTTTAGATAAAAGTTATAAAGTGTACACAACCTTTTGTCTGATCACATTGACCATGTAAGCTGAGCTTCTTATGAAGCTTTTCAAGTCACCTAAATTTAGAGTGCACTGAAAAACACATTAAAAAAAATAAATTACAAAGTGAGGAAGCACATAGTGGAAAATGAGGGTGGGAAAAGAGGCCTGGGAGAGGCTCATAATAATAATAATCAGAGATTATTATTTAATGTCTGATAATAATCAGAGATTAAAACCAAAATCTGTGCAGGCCAAGGCTCATTTCTGTCACCTGGGATCCTAGCGTGGTCCTTGGGAAGTGACACCATATGGAGTCCAATATTGACAGAGAGGGAAAATTGCACTTCCAGGAGCAACACAGCTGCCTTTGTGGGCATTAATCAACAAACTGAAAAGCTGAAACTGAAGGGGAAAAAATTACTGATGATGATGATGTTGAGAATCATGATAATAATAATAATATCAACAATAATAATAATAAAAAGAGACTTGGAGAGATTAAAGGCGAGGAGGCTTTTCTGGATGTGACTGAGGAAATCCAGCCCAACCTTCCAGCATGGCTGTGAGGGGAAATTTTTTGAGCTATTGGCATCTTTTTTATATATGCTGAATTGTGCAAGGCCCAGGAGTCCTTTGGTAAACATGGATTAGACAATTAAAAAATAATAAATACATAAAACATAATTTCTTTTGCATAAAACTGCCTCTAAGCATGTGTTTAAAAGCTTAGCTGAGAGTCTGAATGTTTTCATTTTCTGAAGGGCAGGCTGCAATAAGCAAGTTGCTGAAATTAAACCGGTGATTTTAATGAGTTTTTCAGCTATAGGTACACAAATACCCACAGATGAATTAATATTTAAAAAAAAGTGTCAGAACATCCTGATGAGGCACCAAGCCTAACCAGGGGATTAACTGTGTTAGAAAGAAGTACTGGGGGGGAAAAAAATCATATTTTATAAGGAATGGAAAAACAAAAGAATAATCAGAAAAGTGTCTGTATGTTCCATGTCATTAAGGAAGGGAATAAAATGAGAAGTGACAAAAGTTAATTTTTTTTAAAGGCTTTGGGAAGGATTTTAATACAAACAGCAAAAGCTTGTTATAGCATGTAACCATGAAAAGGAAAGAAGCTGGATTATCATGCAGGAAGGGTATTTTAGAGCTTGGAGATAATCCACATAAGGCCCAAACTTAATGGAAGTTCTGCTTCCTTTTTTTCAGAGATAAAGGAAACAAGCACAGCAGAAACAAAATAAATTAATAAAGTGAACGAGGGTATGAAAATGGAAATTACTTCATCAAACTGCTGCATAAATGCAAACTGCCTGCAACAACTGACAGCAAAGAAAATGAAAGAAGCTGGTCATGAGAAATGACATCTGACACCATTATTTCTGAGGAATGGATCAAATTAGAGAGTGACAAGATAAATGAAGTAAGATAAGGCAAAGCTGGGTGTGGTCCTGAGCAACCTGGTCCAGTGGAAGGTGTCCCTGCCCATGGCAGGGGGTGGAACAAGGTGGTCTTTAAGGTCCCTTCCATCTGAAACCAGTCTGGGATGCTGACAACAAACCCAGGTGTTTTCTGCATCAAAACTGAAACAGGAAGAAGCAGCAAACTTAATTTTTCCATTAAAGCCTTAGAGGGGGAAAAAAATCCTATTTTCATGTTAACATGGGTCATAATGGCATAATGCTTGAAATGAAGGAGCAGCCTGCAATATAAGAATTGTAATTTGCTGTGTCATAGGATGTTGCAGTACATGAGGATAGAGAAACACATTTGCAGACACATTCTTATAAATTTTCACACCAAAGAAAATCAGTGGATAGCTTCTTTACACAGCCAAAAATCTCATTTATTCGTGTATGAAGCAATTTTGGAGTCCAGCAGATCTCTCTTGCACTCAGCCTTGGGAATATTCATGAGTTGTGATTGCAGGCGAGCACACAAATACATGGAAAAGCTTTCATGGAGCTCCTCTGAGTGAGGTTGCTCCAAGTGTGGCTGAACAAAACACAAATGCCACCCCAGTGTTAATAAAAGTGGTAAAACTGGGAGCAGTTCCTGACAGTATAAACACACAGAAATGTTGAGCTGATCTTTCCACCCTCACTGTAACTGTAGGGAAGGGGGAGTCTATGGAATCATGGAGTGAGAGATTGCTCATCATGGACATTTAAATTATTCCCCCAGAGGCTGTAATTTCTCAGAGGAACTTGCTCATCCCAACTCATTTCACACACTAATCATGCCTGTAATTTGTTCTGAGGATTTCTGCCCTTCTCTGGTTTGTCTCTGGGATGGCATCTCCCACCCTGGGCCTGCTGGGCACCCTGGGCCTGCTGGGCAGGAGCAGGACAGGCTTGGGGGTGCCAGCTTCTCTCTGTGACAGTGACACGACCCAGGGAGTGTTGTCAGGGGGGTTTAGGTTGGATTTCAGGGAAAGATTCTTCCCCAGAAGGTGCTGGGCACTGCCCAGGCTCCCCAGGCCCTGAGGCTGCCAGAGCTCCAGGAGTTTGGGCAGCACTGCCAGGGTGGGATTGTTGGGGTGTCTGTGCAGGGACAGGAGCTGGACTGATGATCCTGTGGTGGATCATCAACTCAGGATATTCTGTGGTTCTATGAACCCCCCTAAACTAGAATCCTGCAGTCTGGATTTTGGATTCGACACCTAAAGATCAGCTGCCACAAGGAAGGCTTTCCATGAGGAACACCCTGGTACCTCTTGTCCATTTTTCAGAAGGTTGGTGAAGACCAGATGACACACCTGGAAACAGAATTTGGAAAACTCCTTCTCTTTTTTGGGAGGAGCCAACACTGAGCTATTTCAACTTAATTTCCCAAAATGAGGGTAGGGGAGAGGCAGGTTTGGGCCTCCCTGCCTGGTGCTTCAGCAGTTAGGGCCCTGAGGCTGTGAGAGCTCCAGGAGTTTGGGCAGCGCTGCCAGGGTGGGATTGTTGGGGTGTCTGTGCAGGGACAGGAGCTGCACTGGATCATCCTGTGGGTCCCTTCCAGCTCAGAATATTCTGTGCTTCTATGAACCCCCTTAAACTGGAATCCTGCAGTCTGGATTTTGGTTTTGGCACCTATAAGGATCAGCTCCCCCAAGGAAGGCTTTCCATGAGGAATACTCAAATACATCTTGCCCATTTTTCAGGAGGTTGGTGAAGATCAGATGATTCAGCTGGGAACAGAAAGTTTGGAAAACTTCTCTTTTTTGGGAGAAGCCAACACTGAGCTATTTCAAGCTAATTTCCCAAAATGAGGGTACAGGAGAGGCAGGTTTGGGCCTCCCTACCTCGTGCTTCAGCAGTTAGGGACCCCAAGTGCCTGAGGAACATGGCTATCTTCAATAAGGTTTAATGAGCCCCAGTGAGGCGTGCTGGGCTCCCTGGGTTTTACTGCCCTTAAAAGAGTTAAAATGACCTTTTCCTCAGCCTCCCAGTGTGTGTGACCCACAGAGCTCAGGTGTGTGCCCTGCACCTGCCCCAGCACAGCTAAATCACTGAGCCTCAGCACAAAATGAGATGCTGAGGAACCAGGGGCACCCACATTCCAAAGAATTCCCTGGGCATGCAGGGATGCCCAGGTCTGGGAGCAGAGGATTTGCAGCTTGCAGCCTTAGATTTAGGTGCCAAATCCCACCTAAACCCTTGTTTAGGAAATTTAATCCTGTATTGAGTGCAGCCTCCAGCTCTCTCTGCTTTAGTTCACCTGTAAAGCATTCCTGGCCTGAGGCTGGGAGGATTTTGGAGGCTTTTTGCCTTTGGTTTGCAGCAAATTTGTCCAGCAGGGCCTGGAGAGGATTTCAAAACTTCTTGCTACTTGCTCACCCAAGAAAAGCAGCTCACAAATTGATGCCTTTCATTTGTGCAGCTTGAGTATATGAAATGGCACCAAATCAGGAAATAACAAATGATGTGGAGGATTTCTCTGCAGCAAACAGCTTGTTAATGCTGGAAAAATGCCTCTCAGTGGCTCTGCTAATTGTTGGGATATTTTACAGCGGGGGAATTTTTGCTTAAGAATCTCCCAGCTATGTAAGAACTGCAGAAATAAAGGAAAACAGGTAAGACTGAGCATTCAGGACAGACCTGTGTCAGGAGACAGGCTTGTTGGAGAGAATTAAAATCACAGTTTGTTCAATGTAACCAGACAGTGAGTATGCAGTCCTTCGCTATTTATAACTCACAAATAAGGCAAGCAGACAGCTAATATAGCCAGGGGCCAGCAGGAACAGAGCAGTGCAGCTTTATTAGCAAACCTAGGTGGACATGTCATTTGATATAACCATGTGGGAAAGTATTTTTACGGTCTGTGTGTTGAAAAAGGTCAGAGATGCTTTAAAAATGAAATTAAATGAAATTAAACCTTATTGAAGATAGCCGTGTCCCTCAGGCACTTGGGGTCCCTCAGAGGCTTGAAGAGGATCTTTAGAGAGAAGTGGGTTAATCATAGGGGACTTCAGTCTGTGTGGAAAAATCCAACAGAGCCAGATTTGCAATAGATGGGGAAAGAAACACATTATTTAGGAGCATATGGCAATTATCAAGCAATAGAGAATAATAGCTGCTTAATTATAAACTCCTGCATGCAGACTTTCTGACAGGCAAGCTGCAAATGCTCTCTGGAAATGCTACAATCAAAATAATTCCGTGAGGCTGTGACATCTGAGTTCCATGGGGGATAATCAGCCAGCATGGGCCAGGCCAGCTGCAGCACAGGGGTTGGTGGCTCTCACACACCTGAGTTTGTGTCTTACAGTGACAGCTTTGTGCTGGGAAAAATCAAATAAAACAATTTGCCCCAGTCAGTGACTTTTAGAGATGTTTAGGTTTATTCTTTGTTGGGTTTTTTGACTGGAAAAATTTGCAATATTTGAAATATTTTGGTTTGCTTTTGTGCTGGAGCCCCAGAGGGGCTGTGGCAGTGCTGGGATGGCTCCTCTGCAGCTCCTGCCATCCCTGGGGGAAAATCACTCCTCCCAGGAGAGCCCCAACAGCATCCACATACTCAGCTTCTGCTTTGGCTAAGAACTTCATCTTTTTGTATTCTTTAAAAAATAATAAAATAAACCAAAACCTCACATCACTTATAAAGGAGGACCATAATTTTTCTGTCATTTTTTCATATATTTCATTAAAAGCTAAATCGATGAGAAGACATTCAAACCACCCCTAATAATGCTCCATTTTTAAAAAAAGATAGAAAGAGTGTTTCTTCCCTAAAAATTTTCAAGAGTTGCAATGTAAAGGAAAAAAAGATAAATATGTAGGAGCTGGTTTTGTGGTGTTCTCTTTGGAGGCACAGCAGTAATTGTACCTCAGGTTAATTAATCAGGTGAATTAATTCTGCTCATGGAGTGATTTCCTCATGCATGGGGACCTACAGCAAGTAACCTTAAATATAATGATCCTTTCAGGCATATCTTACTGCTTACTCAAGAGTAATGATGGTTTAATTGTTGTGCAAAAGTTAGATATCATTAGCAAGGGTTTAGCCTCCCTCTGCATTATACCGAATTCAAGTATGCTGTTAGCTTCTATTTTTGTCCCAATAACTTCATTTTCTTTGGAAAAAAACATCCATCCATCACTATTGTAAATTCAAGACAAATTATTCCCCTACCCAGAAAAAAAAATCCATTCCCTTTTTTTTTTTTAGCTCTCAAATGCATTTTATTACAGTTTTTTAAAATTTTATTTGTGTCAGTGAGGATATGGACTTTCCTCAAGAACCAGGTCAATGGTAAGTGATTGGTATGTTATTTTAAAATAAATGGAATCAAAGAATAAAATTAAAATTAAAATTAATAGAATCAAAGAATTGTAGACTGTTTTGGTGTCCCAGGCTGTTTTGGTGTCTCTGGGCACCTGTGCCAGGACCTCTCACCCTCACAGGGAACAATTCCTTCCTAAAACCTAACCTAAACCTACCCTTTTTCAGTCTGAAGCCATTCCCTGTGCCCTGCCACCTCATGCCCTTGTAAATATTCTCTCTGCAGCTCTCCTGTGGCACCTCTAGGCCATGGAAGGCTGCACAGTTTGTGATTTCTTCATTCTTTTCACTTTTAATCTTTTCCTCTGAGTCCATTTTTGATGTTTATCTCTATGGTGGGAAAGGCAGCAGCAGGACAGAACTAAAATAAGTGTTTGTGAGCATTTGAACTCTCCTTACACTTCCAACCCAAAGGCAGCCAGAAATCAACCTTGCATTGCTACAGCCAGAGCAGGGAGAGAGAGAGAGCAGAAAACTTCAGCTTGGAAGGCAAAGGTTTCATGTTCTTTTATTTCTCCCTGTGCTGGAAATGCCCTTGAACAGAGAGATGCCAAGAGTGGCCCAGCTCGTGACACCAGCTCATGGACCCCTCTGCTCCTCACCCTCCTCTACAGCAACACAAAATGAAACTCTTCTCCTGCTATCAAAATTAGGGCAAGCTGTGGTCATTAAAAATCAGGAGAAAATTAATTCCATCTATCAAAGCATCATCCTTCTCTCAGAGCAACCTGGAAGGAGGCAAAGCCCAGTGAAAAATATGTAATTTTGTTTCCACCACTGCTTTTGATCTGAGTTTTGCTGAGGAATGTCACAGGGTTTTATATTTTTAATTGCTCCTGGGAGCAAAATCTCAAAGAGTCCACTTGAATAACAGGATTGCTTTGAATTTAGCAAGTGGAAATCAACAACTTAAGGGGGAAGATGTTTCTTTTTGTTGGTGAAAAAAGCAGTTTTACCTTCTAGAAGCACATTCAGCCTGCATGGGTCCTGTAAGACTTGCAAATGCAAGAGGGTGTTGTTAAAAATAGAGGCTACAGTGCAGAGTGAGTGCAAACAGAGCCAGGTAAGAGCACACTGAATATCACTCAACAAGTGGACTAAAATTTGTTATTCCCCATTTTACCTTTTCACCAACCATTTGAAAGGTTATATTTCTTTTTATCTTTTCTACAAGACCAGACATCTCTTTTTCTAACCTGAATTCATCTTATTATTTTTCTTAAAAACAGGAATAAAACCAGGTCACATGCTTAAAATCACAAGAATCTTTTGAATCTTGTTCAATTTTCAGTGTCTTTAGAATAATTATATTCATTTAAATTTACTCAGTTTCTTTCTTTTTTTTTTTTTTTTGAAAAACTGTTGCAGTTCTACTGGAAAATATTATTCTCTTGGCTAAGGATAGTGTTGATACCACCTTTAATTCGTGTTGCTATTTTGTCAATGGCAAACCATAATATTTCCATGTGTAAGGAATGTATAAAATACATTATATATAAAATATACATTATATACATTATATATAAAATACAGAATGTATTTTATACATTTTGTACACCATTCTGTATAAAAAGGCATGAAAATAAACCCATTTCTTCGGAGAGAAAAGAACTGGTGGGACTGGGAGAAGTTTCCATCCTTATGAGCAAAATACTCTTTTGTTTAGGTCAAAAAGCAGCAATCCCCCAACAAGCAGTTTTCTTGTGCATCACCCACTACACTTGTCAAAATAAATTGTATATTATGTATTTAGGAGAAAACAATATCCAGGGAATTAGCTTAGGCTAATTTAAACCAAATTAATTAATCTACCTCAGGAAAATACAAATCACCAGCTCCCTATTTTTTTTCCAAAGCTTTTTATAACTTCACAAGAGGAAATATTCCAGAAGAGCAATCCATAGCCGCACATGCAGCTGCCTAAAACATGAAGGAAATAATTTATTTCTCTGTGCCTCTGACATTTTTCTTGGGTAAAAAAGATATTTAAGCTTCACAGCACAAATATCAAGAGTGTAGGATCTTCATTTTTCTGGGAGAGACTCATTGTGTGCTTGCCTCTGTGAGATGAAGCAGAAGAACCAGGACAATCTTTTTGGCCCATCCTTTGTGTGTCTCTTGTAATTTTCTTTTTTGGGGTTTGTCTGCTTTCAGCTTCAGTGTCTTCTGGGGACTCCTGTCAGTAATTCCTTACTCAGAAGCCAATTGCACATATTTTTACTTCTCTGCCACTTTAGCTCTCAGTGAGCCCCCAGAAACACTTTCTGGGGAAATAGTTGTGAAAGTTCACACTGATATCAAGAATTTATCTTTTTTTTTCCTAAAAATATTCCCATAAATAAAAAAGGTCTTGCAGAGATATTAATGAAGATGGTATAGTAGGGGTTGCAAAGGTAGCCTGGAGGAAAATATTGCTTTTATTCAGGTAAGCAGATAAATGATGTTTTTAAAAGCTGCATTGTGCTTGTGTGTGAATTTATATGTATTTATACACATATAGATATATAATATATGTGCTTGTGTATTTATATACATAGATGTTAGAGTCCTAGATACTAAAAATTTTAAACTTTCTGTACTAACAGACTCTAACTCCCAAGAAAACACTACCTTTAACCTAAAACCATAGAGAAAGCTTCCAAAATTAATTAATAACACTAAGATTACGAGAGTATAATTTGATTAGAAGTGTGCAATATCACAAGGTAGAAAACTTTGAGTTTAGAATTTTAGGATATAGACTATAATAATATAGAGAACAAAAAATAAGGATTTCAGAACAGAAGCTAGTCCTTCTTCATTTTCTTCTTCATTTGCAGCTGCTGTTTACCAGCACATGCACCTCAGGGATGTGAGATTTGTTACAGGAATAAGGAGAAAATGTGGGAAAGGGGTAATAACACCTTCTGGAAGAGTCAGTGGGAGCCCCCAGTGATAAATCCCACAAGCTCTGCTGGCACTGAGGGTCTCCTGGATTCACGTGTCAAAAGCCACCTGCAAAGTCCTTCCAGCTTCCTGGGCCCTCTGTGGGTACAACCATGTCCACAGGGATATAAATAAAGAAAGCATTTTACCTTCCATTACATGGAAATGCACACGAAATAGATCCTTGATAAAAAATAATTTACAGCAATGATGAAAAAATACAAAAGATAAAACCCCATTCCAAAGCCAAATCATCCTCCCCAACTGAAGACCAACCACAGATAAAACTAATAACTAGAAGCAATTTATAAGGAGCTGAGAACACCATGAGAATAGGGGAATAAAATACATTTTGACTAGAACAATATAATGTTATTGGCAACACAATGGCGTACAAGCCTCTGGAGGTGTCATGCTGTCTTCCTTGATTAAAAGCTTGAAGAGAAGCATGAGTATTAATTTAGAAAAACTGTTTATATCTTCTGTCTCTCTAGAATATTATTAATTGGAGTGTGCAAAATTAGGTCTTCAGAGCTCTTGCAAATTACTGTAAGCAGCAAGTCTTTATGCAGAAGGATAAAGCAAGGATTTCAGAAGCTTTGGGAGAAGTAATTAAGTTCTGTTACTTGCAAAGTTCTGTTTGTTTACAGGAAGAACTTTCCCTACAAAAGTGGACATAGTTATTTTTCTTTGTTTTCCTAACAAATATTTCCTGAGGGATGACTACCAAGATTAATTAATCCTATTAAATCTAAGGCAGAAAACATCTCACTGCTGTGAGAGACTTGAAAATCTGCACTGGCTGTCCTGGATCCTCAGGCTCCATGACTTGGAGCATCAATAATACCACCCCATCCAAAGGCAGGGGACAGCAGAAAAAATGTCATTTGCAACAATGTCCTTCTTCCAGCTGCCTAAAGAGATTAATTCCACTTTAAATGGGTTCAGGTAAGACAGAAATGCCTCTCTGATCTTTCCTTTAGTGACAGCATGGGATCCATGAGCAGCTTTATTCCTGGGTATTTGATGATGTGGGAATGGAGAAAGTGTTTTACATTTATCTCTCCTTTTAGGATTTGAAATCAACGTCCACCATTCCTTTTCTATCTTTTTTATCTGAATCCATCTTCACACATCTGGATACTTTTAAGAGATACAAATCTGGGGCTTAAGGACAGAAAGAAAGCAAAAAAATCATTGAGTGGTTTGTACCATGAAGCAGTAATTAAAAAAAAATAGGGGTCATATTGTTAAGCAATTAAACAATTTAATAATTGTTTAAAATAATTTTAAAAATTAAAAATAATTTAATTAAACAAATTATTCCCTAATTTTCACAGCAGTCTCTTAATGGAGGTTCAAACTCTCAAGCTCTGCAGGTCAATCCACGTGATGGTTTTCCCATGATTAAGGGCTAAAGGATTGGCACCCCAAGCGTGCAGCTGGTGCTGAGCAGAGAGCAGTGGCTGGGAGGATGATGTATGCTCAACCTCCAGCTAAAGCCATTACACCGAGAGTGAAGGAGCTCAGGGAGTGCCCATTGCCCAAATCCAATTTTCATAGCACTGTGTTGCTGAGAGTGCAAATTACTGAAAATTTGCCAATCCAAAGGTAATATTCAGAAAAGCCTTTCCAGTAAAAGTGGAAACAGCCTCTCAGTTAGCAGCGCTGCTCTTCCAATAAAGCACAGGTGGAATAAACCGCACATAATTTCAATAAATAAACCAAAACACAAAGCAAACAGCCCTGTAAAAATACTGGGGAGAGGAATTGCGTTCTAACACTGAGCACATGGAAATAAACCCTTTTGGAATGCTTCCACTCCAGCTGAGTTAGAAGTAAAATAAACCTTCATGTGCAGTCAAAGACCGATGGATTTCTTGGTGGGAGGAAATTCAAGTAGCTGAGTATTACCAGCAGAAAGGTGGGAATGCTGCACGCTAGCAAAGCCTAAAGTTTGTCTGCTAAAGTGAACCTTTCCCCACCTAATCATTTCACTGCCCCTCATAAATGACATATTTCCCTGCCTCCTTTTCCAGCAGATTCATTCCAAGGTTTCTCCCTGTCCATCCCCACAGGAGATGATGTGGCTGCTCAGGTGTCTCACACCCCCATGGAAAGGCTGTGCTGGTGGTGTGTCCTGTAACCCCTCTGTGTCACCAGCCTCGGGTGGAGATCTCCAGAGGTCATTAACTTATTAATTAGTGGTTTCCTTTCCAAATGTGGTAATCCAATGTCCAACCCCCCTGTAAATCCCTGATCTTTGCTTTACCCCACAGTCGGGAACCATTTGGCACCACCTGGAACCTGAGCATGTCCCCCAGCCCCAACCAAAGTCTCAGTGATAAAAAGTCGAATTTTGTGAAAGATAAACTCATTAAAATTATTATTAAACCCAAGGGATGCATAAAAAATACAGGTAAAGTACAACTTTGATGTGGTTCACACCTATAAATGTGAGTGAGTGCTTCCAATATGGCATGTGCCTATTTCTTTGGCCAGTTTGGATGGAATTTCAGAAAAGAGGAGTTGTTTCTATGTGAATGCTCCAGCACTGAGCCAGCCTGGCTTTACCTGGCATGGCACTGGACTGAGTTGTTGTTAGGCATCATATCTGCTCTAAAGGAGAGATTGTTTGGAAAACTGTGTTTGGAAATCCAGGAGTTCAATGGAAAATGAAGTCTAATTTCTGTCAGTGAAGTTTGATTGCTGAGAGTCGATTTGGTGCCTTATGAAACAGGAAAAATATTTTCTGCCTCAGGAAATACGCATGTTAACTGGATATTACTCTGAATATTTTAATATTCTGGCTGACACATCTGCTCCAAGGAGATACAAACTTCTCTTTCATGTGGCAGTTGATAATCTGCCACATGAGGGAGGGAGGGTGATGAGGATTGTTTCAGAGGAAGATTGTTTCGAAACATGATTTAAATGCTACCCTGGGATTTATAAACTTTAATTAGTCCCAGTTCAAATGCTTTTGTTTCCAAGCTGATATTTTAAAGTGCTGATGCCTGGCCAGGGCTTGTGCAGTGGTCCTGGCCTTGGGCTGGGGGGCCCTGGATGCTTTTTTCTCCCCGTGCTCTCAGGGAAAATCAAATCTGTGCCAGGCACAGCAGCGCACATGCGCTGCCACCAGATCCACACAGATGTGATTGTCTGCCATGCTGTAAACACTGCTTTTCATGATGCCCCAGAAAAAGAGAATCTAGTTCACTTCCTCCAGGCTACACAGAGCTAACTGGGATGGAAAAGAGTGAGCAAATAGGTGGAAAAGAGCCAGCAGAGGGAAGGAGGGCTGGCATCCCCGGGAAGCAGAGTGCCCTGCAAGGGAGGCTTTCCTGAAACTGCCTGAGCACAGGGCAGCCAGCCCAGCCTGTAAAATGCACATTTGCTGATGGATAAATATTGTGCCTGGCATTTGGAGAGGTGATTCTTCCCAGGGAATGCTGCCTTCCCCAAAGAATGCTGTTAAAGCCCTGCTGCTCAGGGACAGTGTGCCAGGGCTGCTTCCTTGTGGGAAATAGTAAAGCTAAGAAGATTTTCAGAAAGTTGGGAAAGCAGGACTTAGAAACAGAAAGAACAGAGAACTTACAACCAGCTACAGCTGTAAAGTCTGAAGGTAGAAAAAGCTACAATAGTATAGCAAGCAAGGACATGAAATAACTTGAGTTTTAGGCTTGGCTAAGATAATTCTTAAGACTGCAGAAAAATATGCTTAGCAAGATAGTAGAAGGTTTTAAGTTTAACAATGGAGTATTGTGTATTGTAATAGAAGACATAAAAGCCAGCAGTGTATGAAGCAGGCCTACATGTGCTTTTAGTGGTTGGCTAGAAGAATTTATTTAGCAATATGCTATTGGCATATTTAGCAATATGCTACTGGTTAGAGAGTTTTTAAAATGCTCTGTAAAAAAAAAAAATATTTGGCTGCTGCTGGCTGTACATGAGATTTTGCCATCTTTCTATTGTCTCAACCCTATCATGAGGCTGATGCTGCAAATAAAAGCTCAAGGAGGGTCTCCCAGCAGTCCCATTCTGTTTGTGAAAAAGAAAAAACTCCCCACACACTTCCTCCCTTCCCCAGCTAATTGGAGAGGATGACTCCAGGTCTGTCCAGCTGGGAATCCTCTGCCCTGTGCACTCGAGCATTCAACATTTCTGCTGCACTTTGAGTCACTCCATGATACTGCTATTATTAGCAACAGCTGACCAGAGCAAATGGAGCACAGCCTTTTAGGGGGGTTGTTTCTGCCCTTGGCCTGTTGGTTTATTTATTTGTGAACATGCTGGCTGAGGGAGCTTATTAAATAATAATAATGATAATAATGCTGGGATGCAATCCTAAAACAGCTGGTGTAGTGTGTTCTTAAAAACCTGATGGCATCTCCACTCCGCTGGCTGTTCAGCTTCAACATTTGAGTGGATTTAAACAAAACAAAAAACCCAACCAACCAACCAAGAACCCAAACAAAAACAAAACAACAAAAACCCCACAAAACCCCACAAAAACAAAAACAACCAAAAAAACCTCAAAAAAAAAAAACCACTAAAAAATAACAAACCCCTAGACAAAAAAACAAACCCCAAAGAACCAACCAAAAAAAAAAAAACATCCCAAACTAAAAAGAACCCTCAAAAAAAAACCAAACAAAAACAACAACAACAAAAATCCCCGTGTGTGCTTCTAGATGGGATTTACTCCCAGTTTGGTGGGTTTCACTTTCTCCTTCATAATTTTGTTTCTGATTTGTCCCCCCCATGGCAGACCTGCCTCACTTGATTGCTGCCAAAGGAGTTAACCCTGGATTTCTCTGGCCTCCCCAAAGAGCCAGAGAGAAGGGGAAAGGGGCTCAAAGGGATCCTGTGGGAGGGGAGAAGTATGAGAAGGACCCCTCAGCACAGAGCTCTGTCCCTCCCCTGGCTGAGGGACCTGTGCAGTTTCCCCCTGCACCAACTCACTGTGCTGCTGCTGTCAGAGTTATCCAGGGGGCTGGCATTGCCTTGGTAACTCAACAAGAGCCTTCTCCTTGCAAAAATTAACGTGTTTTATCTGTTTGCAAACTATGGGAGCAATCTGGGTGCTGTTTCAGTCCTTCCAAGCTATCTCTGAGCTGCCTTCCAACCCCTCCACAGCCCCAGAGGGGGTCTCAGTCACCCTCAGGAGGGAATAAGGCACTAGGTGCCTGTATTTAAGTCATTAATTATCTTCTGGCAGCCCTCTTTGCACACAGAACCTGATGGAATTGAGTGAAAGCATGAGAGAAAAATAAGCCAAGCAGCACTGAGCCTTTTTTAGGATATGCATATGGATAGCTTTCAGCAGTCTGGGGTAAGGGCCAATTTACTGGGGTGTCCCCTGCAATTAGGAGGCTTTTTCCTTGCTCTGGAGCTCTGGCAGGCAGCTGAGATGAGAGATCCTCTGGTTTGAGGGATTTCCTGATGATTATGGCTTTTTCCTTCTGCTTTGTATGACAGCTCAGGGCTCCAAGTATTTCCCTTAACAATCTCAGTGGTAATTACAGTTTTCCCCCATTGAAACAGAGGCGGGGGAGAATCAAGGCAAGGAGGTGCTGACCTCACCATTAAAGCTTTCCCTGAATCTCTTGCTGTCTACCTTGGTTTGAAAAGCCAGGTGTCTGCTAAGGAAGGGAGGAGCCTCCCCTGAAATGGAAAATGTAAACCCCTCCCTCTTAATGTTAAAATTTTGAAAGTAAGGGGCTCTCAGGAAAAGATATGGGAATAGAAATAACAGTTCTTTAATAAGAAAATTAAAAATACAAATGCAATAGTACAAAAAAAATCCACTGACAGTCAGAATAGAGCTGCCCCACTGTGTGTCAGGGGGTGTCCCAGCCCCATCCATGGGGGCTCAGCCCTCCTGCAGTGCCAGCTGTGGCTCTGCTGCAGCAGGGATCCTGCACAAGGGGGGAGTTTTCCTCTGCAGCTCCAGGGCTGCTGCAGATGGGCCTGGGCTCCCTCTGGCCATGCAGGGCAGCACAAAGCTGCTCCTCTGGCAATGCAGGGGGCAGAGGCTGCTGGGGTGTCCCAAAGCTCAGATTGGATCCAGGTAGGAATGCTTGGCTCCTCCCCTGGGCGGAGCATCTCCCCATGGGATGCTGGGATTGGATCAGCCCTGCAGGGACACTCACTGGCCATGGACAGAAGATAATTAATAATTAATGGCCCATGAACAGGAGAGATCTCCTGGAGGGAGGATTGGCTGGGGGAGAGATAAAGAAAAATTGCCCAATGAACAGAGATAATTGTGTTCACAGGGGTCCCAGGATGAGGGAAGAGATGAGAATCTGACTCCATGTTTCAGAAGGTTTGAGTAATTATTTTATGATATTTATTATAATAAAACTATACTAAAGGAATAGAAGAAAGGATTTCATCAGAAGGCTAGCATTAGAAAGGAATGGAATGATAATAAAATCTTGGGTCTGACCAGAGTCTGAGAAAGCTGGACTGTGATTGGCCATTAATTAGAAACAACCACATGAGACCAATCCCAGATGCACCTGTTGCATTCCACAGCAGCAGATAATCATTGTTTACATTTTGTTCCTGAGGCCTCTCAGCTTCTCAGGAGAAAAATCCTAGCAAAAACATTTTTCATAAAAGATGTCTGTGACAGATAAGTGCCCCACCTCTAACAGATGGGGATAGAATACACACCCCAGCCCCATCTTGCAACTTTTAGGACACTGCCTCTTTCAGGGGCTGGGTTATTTTACCTGTGCTCACACAACTTGCTGCCCCTTCCCATCCCAAAGGGGGCTCTGCAGGAAGAGAAGCTCCTGCTTGCCTCTGGCATTTTCCCTGCAGCTTCTCTGGATTCCTGCAGGAATCAGAGCTGTGACAGCTCCCACTGCAAAGGCACCAACCCCAAATCACACACCTTGCAGGAGTACAACATCCATCATCTCCCTGCTGAGGCTGGGATTTTCTTTGCAGCTGCAGCAGAATCAGACATCCTAAATCCACTGCATTTCAGTGGGATTTGTGTGTCTGATTCCCCTCTGACAGGCTGCCCCTCTGTTCCTGCTGCAGCCAGCTCTAAGCCTTTCATCTATTTTGGTAATTACCACACTATTAGCACCATTTCCCATTATATCTCATCCTGCATCGAGCTCCTGACACATAACAGTGTTATAATACTTCATAACTTCACATTTACCTTATAACATTTTCAAACAAGATAAAATGATTCACTCTTTTGGCAATCTCCCACTTTTGTGTCACATAAATTATTATAGAACTCTTTAAAAATGGAGTGTGTCTGTTTAAAATATGTTTCTAAGTGAGGAGGATGTATGAACAAAATAAGCTTTGTGCAGAAATGTTTAACCTGGTGGATTTAAAGCAGCACTGATTAGAGCTTCCTAATACACCTTTTAAAATCTCTCCCCCATCGCCTCAGCTGGCTGATTGCAGGGTGATTTTGCCAGAGTCCTGACAGAGAATGACCAGATTTTGGGGTTCATGACTCATTATATCCTTCCTTGGGCTCTGGGCTGATTTACTGCCTCTGCACTTGGCTTGGGTTTGGGTTTGGAGAGCAGATTCCCCCCTGCTGTTGTATCACCTGAGCACAGAGGTTGTACTCTCACATAGTCATCATGGGACAATCAAATCTCAGCACAGTCAGAGTTGTTTTCATGGCTCTTGCTAGGATATTATCTGGATTTCATAATCAAACAAGCCTGGCATAGTTGATGTTGCACACTGGAGTCTGTGGCTCCCCACAAATATGAGCAGTAAAACATGGCCTGCTTCTCCTTCATGCCCTGAATGTGTTCCTAAGGACCAAGAGCAGCAAGGGAGGGCTTTGTGAGCCACCTCTGTGTTCTGAGGCCAAAAAGGGCTTTTCCATCCTCTGTGTGAGTAGATGAGCCTGGCACAGTTTCACAGGATTGGATCCTGCCATGGAATTACAGAGTGGTTTGTGTTGGAAGAGACTTTAAGGATCGTCCAGTTCCAACTCCCTGACATGGGCAGGGGCACCTTTCCACTGGATTTCTCCATTTTTGTGCTCTCTTTCCATAACCAAGGTGTATTACAAGAGCTTGGAGCTAATAAATGCCAAGTGGATGAATCTGGGAGGGCAAAAGTGCCTGGCTAAAGCAAACAGTGCCCACTCAATATTTCTGCAGGCCTCTCTTCTCAGCTGGTGGGACATCTCCCCTTAGTCCTCTGCAGAGCTGGAGGCCAGGTTTGCCCCAGGGAGGGTCTTGGGGACTGGGATTGACCTCACCCAGGGTCAGACAGGGACACATCTTCCGCTTCTCACCATCCTGATCAAAGGCTCTGTGCTTGCAGAGCTGGCAGAGGAGCCCTTAGCAAATCTTCAAAAGGTGGTGCAAGCAAAACGGACTGTGAGGTTTGCTCCCAGCCCTGCTCTCATTAGCAATTAACACTCCTCCCTGCTGGAGAAGAGTTAACGATCCCTTTGCAGGGGTTGACATTTTCCCATCTCCAGAAGTTGCTCCCCGTAGGCAGAATGCCACAAACTGTTGGATTTCCTCCCTAAAGTGCCCTGTCACTGAGAGAGCAACCAGGGAAACAGGCAGCCAAGAGGTTCACCATGTGCAATTACCCCATCTCCCCTCCTGTTCCTCTATCCAAATCCACCTGGATCCATCCTGATCTCTCTGGATTGCTCTGTCCCCAGCTGTCCCACCCCTATTGCATTGCACGCGTCTTCAGCCAAAAGTAGCAACTCATGAATAAAAAAGGCATTTCTACCCACTACACCCTATATTCATACTGCATGCACAGGATTTATTTAGCTCTTACAAAGGGATTTTATTTGATGCCACAAAATACCTGTCCTGTGCTGCAGGAGCTGAGTGGAGCTCAGTGCTTCCCTAACACCTTCCCACTTCTTGGAAACACCCTGCAGGCAGCTCCAAAGTTGCTCACCTCAAGCTTATCTCACACACAAGCTTTAAAAGTGACATGGTCAGAGTTTTCCATGTTTTACACCATGGTAAGAGGTCAAAATTGGCTTTTGCTCTTAGAGGTGCAGTGATACAAGAGGATCCAGGGGAATCAGAGAGTTATGGGATGTCCAGGGTTGGAAGGACCCACAAGGATCATCAAGTCCAGCTCCTGGTCCTGCACAGACACCCCAAGAATCCCACTGTGCTCTCTGCCATGGGAAGAAAGACAAGGAGCTGATGAGCAGCAGCAATCCTCCCCCGTGGGCAGCAAGCCCAGCGTCTCCAGTGAGCAGCCAATGCTTTTTCAATGCCTGCTGCTTGCTGCCCACATTTTTACCACCTGGAAAACCCCAGGAGAGGGAGGAAGAGCCCAGCAGCAGTGATTCCTGCAGTTTGGGCAGCCTGACACCTTCCTGTGGATCCATTCCCTCCTGGGCAGCACCACAGCTCAGGGTGGCAGCAGCACCCCCTGCTCATGGATCAGCGATGGCCATGCCTGGTGGCTGGCGCACAGCCTGAGCACAGCTCCTCATCTTTTCCAGGGAACCCTGGAATTTTGGATTCTTCTGAATTCCTGTTCTGAGAAAATTCTGGTTTTACTGGGAAATGCTGCATTCCTGGAGACCTTGAGAAATGTCACATTTGCAGCTCATTTAATCTGCATATTTGTATTTGGAGTAACATTACATTAGGTCAGCTGTTATTATCATTCCAGATATTCACTGATTTCCATGTCTGTATCCAGCTGCTGTGTCCCTTTTGATGTTACAGCAGGAGCTTTTCCTTCTTTATGTTTAATCTTTATTCCTTAGAACATTTTAAGGAATTGTAAACCCCCCATAATATGGAAGATAAGGTGGTTTTCCAGTACAGCAGACCACAGGAAGAAAATCCAATCTTTCAATTATCTTTATTTAAATTCATTTTATAACCAGGGAGCAAGGTTTTACTGCTCTTTAGAACATGATGCTGAATTTGTCTGGATTTCTTTGTACAGACATTCATCCAGTTACATTTATTTAATGTGCTAAATGACCTTTTAGAAGTGCTTTTCGATGTCATGTGGAATATCAGCCACACATTTTAGAACAGCAACAATGCAAGTTCTTTTTCTTTCTTACTTTTGCTGTAAATCAAAAAAAAATGAAGCATGCTTGCAGTATTTTTTTCTAACAGTTTTTTGGATCAACTACAATCTATGCTTTTTAAAAAAGAAGATAAAACAATGTTGAGTTCTTCCAGCCCATCTCAGGTGCTAGAAGGAATAAGAGACTGATAATTAACCTGTAATTTCACTTATTTGCTTAAAATTTTCATGTTCCTAGCTGAAAGGACCTATTAATCCTATTCTTCCACAATTTTCTTCTAGAGCTGAAAAATACCTGGAGATTATGGACAGCACACCAAACCCCAGGGGTGTTTAAGATGAGTTATACTGGATGGAAAAGCTTTAACAGAATAATCTTTCAGAATACTAATTGGTTGGTAATGCTGACAATTAGTTGCTTCAACTCTGTTTTATTTCCTTCAATTTAGACAGTTAAATATAGATGCAAAGTTTGATAATTACACTCCAATTGGGAGATGTACTATAAACAAATAAGATACAGTGTCTAAATTGATTAGCATCTGCATAAAGCTTTCTTTAAATGCAAGATGTATTTTTCATTACTGTGTAATTATTCATTAAACACCAGCTGTTAAAAGTCAAGTTAATGAAATATGAAAAAGTGTAGGATAACAACCAAAGTCAACTCATTTCAAAAGAATTTTCTTGAAAGGGTTCTCTGAAAATAAACATGTTTGATTTGAGCCAGTGAAACTTGTCACAAATCCGAGGAGGAGAGGATAATGTTTGCTGAGGATTTCATTGTGAAAACAAAACCATTCCCATTTCCAAATACCATTTTCCTGTTGGTTTTTGAGAATCAAACATAACATTTTACCCAAAGTCTCCTAGAGCACAGTGATATTTAAGCTCTTAGGAAGTTTATGGCAAAGCAAAACTCACCACTTCATTTCTGTCTGAAATGCCTCCCAGATTTTCACTGTCAATTACTTCTCATTCTAATTTAAACATGAACTTAATTGCATTCAGCACATTCAGCTGCTTCCATGTGGAATGAGACCACAGTGAGGTTTGACAGAGCACAGATCTTAGGATTAAACCCAGATTTGATCTGAGACCTTGGAAAAGGCTTCCAGACTTAGGTGCAAGAAGTGAGAATGTGGATTTATAGTTTAAAGCAGAGACAAGTTAAGCTAAGTAAAGGAAAGTTTAGAGTTTTAGAATTGAAGATATAAAAATAAAAGTAGTTACAGAGGTGAACAAGGAGTTTAGAATTCAGCACTGTAGGTTTGTGTGTCATAACAGGATTGGCTAAGAAATCTCACACTGTAGCATGGGTCCATAAGAAAAAATATTTAAGGATTGGGTCAAAACCATAAATATCCTTGTTAGCAGTGTTTAATTGGTCAATTACTCCTTAAAAGGTCTTGTAACTAAGGGTCTTGTGACCATGTGGTAAAGATGTGAGCTGAACTCACCCTTCCTGCCTATGTGGAAGATAAGAAAACAAACCACATCATCAAAAGCAATTCAGAGGTCCCGTCTCAAATTCCTTCCAAAATTCCCCACAAGTGAATTTTCCCATTTGGGACACAGAGAAACAAAGAATTTTAGAATGGTTTGGGTGGGAAGGGAGCTTAAAGCTCATCCAGTGCCACCCCTGCCATGGGCAGGGACACCTCCCACTGTCCCCAAGCCCTGTCCAACCTGGCCTTGGACACTTTGAGGTGCCCACAGCTGCTCTGGGCACCCTGTGCCAGGGCCTCTCCATCCTCATTGTAAAAAACATCTTCCTTAAATCTGATCTAAACTGATCTTCAGCTCCAAACCATCACCCCTTGTCCCACCGCAGCAGGTCCTGCTAAAATGTTTGTCCCCAGTTTGTCAAACTGAAAAGTCAGGCACAGCTCATGCAGCTGCATCTTCAGCCTCTCTGCCTGTTAAGCAGCAAGGGCTGTCATACATAAACATTTTTTTCAGAAACCTGATATTATTCCCTGCTGCCAATTAGGTTTAGCATAAGCAATTTTTCTTCCCCAGCTCTTTTTCCACTCGGTGCAAAAGCCTGATGTGTTTTTCTGCCTAAGTCCAGCTGAGAAGTCAGCAAGCTGAGTGATTTGCAGGATGGAAAGTTGAAGGCAGCGTGGATACAGCAAAACATTTGGTTTTAACTTTTTAAATGGAAGCAAAAGGTTTGGATGGACCCAAGTCAAAGTGTGTAATTTGGATTTGTTAAATGAAATCATAACTCTGGATTTCTGTCTGGTCTGACACGGGATGCCCACAACAGCTGAATGCTGTTTCCCTGGATTCATGATGGTTCACAGCCACCAGGCTGATTTCACTGTGGTTCTTCAAGTCTAGGAAATAAATCACATGGAAAATGTGTTTTCTAATGTTGTGGCAGCCACAAGGAAAGGGCAGAGTAGCAGGAGGAGGGAGGGGAATATCTTTGGGCTGGTGATAAGAGACAAAAGTGGTTTCTAAACCCATCTGCTGGCTAAGCCTGTATTACACTGGAGATGATCTTTGGGACTTTATCCTATTTTGGATCATTTGTCATGGCTTCCTAATCTTGTTTTATTCCTCAGAGCTGGAAGATGTTCCTTGCATGTCTGTATTGCACAAACCACTTGGGTGTGTATCAGCCCTTATCCAAAGTGCTCTTTGAAATTCCACTGTCATTGAATTCTAATGGCAGGAAATGCCTACACAGTTTATTAAATATTGAGTGATTACCTTGGCTACAGAGTATTTATTTCCAGGCTGATAATTTTCTGATAAGAAGCTGAATATGTATAATTAACTAGCTAAATTAGCTCTAAAGATTGTAACATATCTTACCTATGACAGTCTTTTTATTTCACCTAAAGTCATGATTTGAACAAGGGCCACACAAATGTAAAGATTTATCTGTTAAAGAAATGGTGGCTGTTTAGGAAGTTTGTTCATGTTTATGAGCAGAAACTAATTTTTTAAGATTTAGAGTGCCAAGAAATCTGACTGCATATAATTCTGCCTCTTGGGGTAATAAATAAAATGAAAGCAGGAGAACAAAACTTCTCCTTTTCTGAAATGTGTCATAGTTCACAGAAAGGATTAATGTGCTTTTCTTTGGACATTTCTTAGGAATAAGAGGTCAAACTATTAAAAGGAGTCTCAGCCTGGCCTTCAAATTTAGGTTGTTCTTACTTTCCTATCCCTGAATGCACTTGCTCAGCTAAGACAGAGAGCATCTTACTGAATTCCATTTTTCCATGGTGAATTCCATGGTGATCAGGCTGTTTTATTACACCTTGTGCAGGTCTGATCATGGCCACAGGACACTCCTTGGAGCAGATATGACACACACAAGGACCCAGTCTCAGACAAGAACTCATCATTTTCACCTGAAGAACCAAAAGATGGAGAGATCTGCACAGACACATGCTGAAGGTTTTCAATTATCAGCAACTAATGTAAAAATTGATTGGAGAAAACCCTTTAGGCTGGCAGACACTTTCCTGACAAAGATGTGTTGGGAGAGGCTGAAGCCTTGAAATCAGTCATTTACAGGGCTGGATTGTCACTCATCTTTCAATCCCATCAAGAGAAAATTGTGCCTTACTCCATGTGCTGGTTTATCTACTTCAGGGTGACTGAGATCACACAAACCTCAATGGCCTGACTGATTGACTGCAAACTGACTGCTGGGTTTACTTCTTTCATTTTATTTGGTATAAATATATTCAGTATTTGAGTTTCATAACTTGATTTGTGGTCTGCCACTTTGGGAAGAACTCACTTTCTCCTAATTAATGCAGGAAGGCAACTAAAGCCAATTATTTTTGTCTGTTTGGGAGGTTTTCCCCTGTTTGCTGAAAAGCTTAACAAGGGTTAATTAAAAGCCTTCAAATTCTTCCCACTGATCTTTACATAAGCCTTTACTCCAGAAAACTCAGGGTCAGGCCTAAAATACTGCGTGCTATAGGGATGGATGTCTAAATCAAATAATGAGCAGGGGATAGAAGTGACATGAATGAGAAATAATCCTGATTCCAGCATAAAGAATGACCTAAAATATTGAAATGCAGTAGACTTGTGCCTTGACAACTCCTGCCCATGCTGCAAACAACAGCAAGACACATAAGTAATAGCCTTTTCTATCTAATCTTGCCAGAATTGCTCAAGAAATATCTTTTGGGGGATTAACTGTTCCTGAACACTTTCTTCAGTGTTTCAGCTCAGAAAGCTTTTTTCTTTTTCTTTGTCGTGTCTTTCTTACCTATGAGATTTTTTTCTTTAGACGAAAAGCAACCTTAACCCAGAAAGTGCAGCTTTTCAGATCCTATTAGGAAAGACCACATTTTGCTTGTGCCTTTTATGCTGCTGTATTGAGGAAAGAAGCAATGCTGCCACACTCATCTGGGAGGGAAATGCTCAGGGCTAACAGAGGCAACCAGCTCAGGAGGAGCAGCTTTAGAGAAAACAGAACAAAGATATTGTTATTTAAAAAAAAAAAAAAAAAATCCAATGAAGCTCTTTCCATATAAATTCAGTAAATCACCAAAGGACAATTTAGTGATATTTTAAAGCAGTTTCCTCTGGTAGAGACAGCAGAAAATAAACAGGGTGGTTGCAATCTCAAGGATAGAGTTAGGACATGTCTTGCTAGGATGGAAGTCTGAGCAGGACATTGTTTTTGTAAGGAGTGTCACTATTCCCAGTTCCCACTTTTCCAAGTCCACACTCACCTATACCTACAGCTGCTCACACAAACCCAATCCTTCTTAGGATCCATGTTCCTTTAATACCCATACAGGCAAAATCCTTCTCTTAATTGGTCTTGGAGCTAATATGATACTCTGACCCAGGAGCTGGGCAATGAAAATATATATTAATATGTTATTCTCCAAATCAAATTATCAGAAAATCCCTCCTTGGCTCTCTGCATGCCAGGTATAGCATTCTACAATGGTACAATTAAAAAAATTAAGGGAATGAGACAAAGCACTTTGCTACCAAATCCCTTAAAACAGATGAAGTTCTGTTTGGATAACGTATTGCCTCTTGGAATTTTTACTGCACACCCTCCTGTGCTGTTTTTCATCCCCATTTAAATACAGCTTTCTCTGGTGAAAATCATCCAACACAGTGCTTAATAAAGCTGCACAGCAACTAATCCTGTCCTTTGGTGGATAAAGGTAATATCCTGGAATATTCAGGGATTTATCTGTATTTCTGTCTGTATTTCTGTCTATCTGTAGTAATTTTCCAAGAACAATTACAATATCCAGGGTTATTCTCATGCTCAGGATAGAGAGAAGTATAAGGAGAAGGAACAAGATTTTAAGTCCAGTTTTCCTGTTATCAGCTCAGGGATGGAGAAAAAAGGGTTTTTTACCTCATTCCTCATTCTGAAATCTCTGTGGATAACTGGGAGCCAGTTAAAGCTGTAAAGAGCCTCCAGTCCTTTCTGGGATGGAAAAGGGATTTCACCAGTTACAGCCCTTATACCTCACAGGATCTGAGCAGAGAAAGGCAGTAAATACTCACTGCTACACCCAGGATCACCACCCACACCAGGGATTTTACACACTGCTCATCCCCTGTGCCACCACAGCTCACACCACTCTGCTAAAAGCTGGAAAATCACAGCATTTGGCTCAAATTTGTTGTGGGTTAAACCCTCATGGGGTGTCACAGAGGCAAAGTGGCTTTTGAGGAACATCCATGTGGAGCACAGAGGGTTTCTCTGAGCCTGTGTCAGCGCAGGTTTGTGTTCACAAACCTGTGCCATCACTTCCATTACAGGCAAATATCCTCAGTGATGCATGTCTTGTCAGAAAAAATCATCTTAAAGCTGGGGTTTGGCACTGCAGGACTCATCCTGTGAGGTTTATAAAGGAAAAAAAAAAATCCCAAAGAACACTTTGAAATAAAAATATTGATTTTAGCTGATTCCTGACTCAGTGAATAAATATGAGCTTTTATCTTTCTCTGGAAAGCTTGGGAATACAGAATTTGGGTGTCCCTGTTGCAAAAGGAGATGGCTGTCTCTGGAATTACACTTTTTTAGACCAAGCAAGCTGTTTGTTGATAAAGCCCCCTAAGTTTGTTTCAATATTACTTTCCCATTTCCTCCAGTTGCAACGACCCTACAAATCTTTTTAAGGCAGGATTTACTTGCCCCTAAAATGGGCAAATTCTTACAAATTTTCTTTCTGGAAATCACTCCAAAGACTACATGAAAATCATGGGCAGAAATTGTCCAGTTTTTGACATCAAAAGCTTTGGATTTTCTGCCCTTTCAATCCTGTTGCCACCTCCATGTAACACATAGGGAAGGAAATGACCTTTAAAGGTCCCTTCCAACCCAAACCATTCTGTGATCCCATGATCTGAAAGGGCTCATTGCCCTGCCAGGGTGAGTTAGAGGATTTCCTGAGGGGCAGACAAGCAGTTTCTACTAATTGGATTGAACTTTATATGTGACAGTGTTCACAGGGGTCCGAGGATGAGGGAAGAGACGAGGATCTGACTCCATGTTTCAGAAGGCTGATTTATTATTTTATGATATGTATTACATTAAAACTATACTAAAAGAATAGAAGAAAGGATTTCATCAGAAGGCTGGCTAAGAATAGAAAAGAAAGAATGATAACAAAGGCTTGTGGCTGGGACAGAGAGTCTGAGCCAGCTGACTGTGATTGGCCATTAATTAGAAACAACCACATGAGACCAATCCCAGATGCACCTGTTGCATTCCACAGCAGCAGATAATCATTGTTTACATTTTGTTCCTGAGGCCTCTCAGCTTCTCAGGAGGAAAAAATCCTAAGGAAAGGATTTTTCATGAAAAGATGTCTGCGACATTTATATTATTCTGTGTTTGTGCTCTCCTGTATCACTCACTGGGATGCTCTTCCCTTCCCTTAAGTCAGCACCAAAGGGAGACCGTCAGATGTGAAACAGCTCTGATGAGGGAAAAAGTGAAGGAGAGTAGGGAAGAAATGAGGGAAGGTTTGCAAGAAAGATTAGAAGAAAATAAATCCAAAATCCAGTGTGACCTTCCACAGCTGGAATCAAAAAAGGGGAGAAGCCAATGTCCAGAGGGGAGGAATGATGATGGCTGGAAATCCAAGGCAACAGCACCATTTGCAAATGAGAAAATATTGCAGACATTTGCATTAAGACAAGCTCGATTTCTCTGTACTTAAAGCCATTTTTGAAGCCCATTTTTTCCCATTTCAAACAATGTACCTGGAAGTAAAAAGAAGCTCCAGCAACATCTGGCTGTGGGGCTGAGGGACATTTCCTGTGTGTCCAGATGTGGGGATGCTCCTCCTGCACTCCTCACCTCCCAGGCCCAGAGGATGAGGAGGAATATCTCCTTGAAGCTAATTGAATTATATTGATTTCAAATGGAAATTTTAAAAGAACTTTTTGCTAGTGATAATTAACATTTTTTCTTTCACATGAGAGAAAAAGATCAGCATTTTGTAAGGAAAGCAAATCCCCATTTGTAGCTTTTTGTCCAAATCTTTAGGGGCTTTGGCTTTCACACAAATAACAAAAGTGGGGACTCAGAGTTAATTAAATAAAGCTAAAACCTGTGATGAAGAGCAGCAGATCCTCAACAGTGGGAAAAGAAATCAGTCAGCAACTCCTTTAATTTTTCCCTCTTTACAGCTACCAGATCAACGAGGCACTCGGGGCTGCAGAGGAAATTCTTAACGTGAACACTGTAAAAGCATTTGCATCTCCAGAGCTTGCCAAGAAAATGCAGGTGTTCCTGGAGCCCCAAGTAATAAAAAACCCAGAGCTCCTGGGTCTGGCTGCCAGGGATTCCTGACAAAGGGAAGTCATCTTTCTGCATGGGAGATAATTGCAGGTGATGTTTATTATGCCTTGGCTTGATAAAAATCAAAGAGTGATTAGGGACATAGACAAAACTTCACCACTTTCTTCTTTTCTGCCTTGTAATTAGGTTTTGTGGCTAGAATCCCAGCTATCAGGTGAAATTTAATATAAGAAAAGTTAAAAAAAAATGTTCTAGAATATTATGATATAGAGGATATAACAACTCACTTCAAAGTCTCTGTCCTCACTTGCTCCTTCCACAAATCTTGTATTTTCCTGTGTGTTTGCTTTTCTCTTTTCTCATGATTTATCTGAACCTTTATCAGAGGAATATTTTAAAAAGACAAATGGATTAGCCAGTAGACATGGAAACAGTTTACATTAATGTGGATTCAATCAGCTTTTTCCATGGGAAGAAATCGAGACAGGTCAGGAGTCCTTGGTAAAATGAAACTGGAGGTATCCCTGTTCATTTACAGCTAATAAATACACAGTATTGCTGTGGACTGGGCAGCTTTCCAGATTTTTCCACCAGGATCTTGCTGAGCTGGGACACCAGGCTGGTTCTGTCTCTGTCTGAGTTTTCTTCCAGTCCAGGTAACCTGGGAGTGGCCAATACTCCCCATTTCATTCTTTGGGTTATATAAAGCATTTACTGAATTGAAAAAAATTTAAAGGAGATGAAAAGGCAGAGTTGGAGTTGACTGAAAGGCTGTGACTATTTTAGAGGAGTTTTATCCCTGCCTTCTACACCAGTAGAGAGATGAGGGACGTTGCTGAGCTCCTGAACACAAACCCTGCAGCAGCTGCATCTTGGCAAAGGGTGAAACTCCTGAAACCAGAAATGAAACTCCTGACACCAGACCTCAGAACTGTTTGGGTTGAGCTACTAAATGAAAAAAAACAATATTAACCCTGGTGGAATTTAACATAACTCACCAATTTTGCATTTCAATTTTTATGGAATGTGCTCTGCTCTGGGCCCAAGGAGAGCCATCACACAGGACCTGACATGAAATGAAGGTCATGTTTGCTTAGAAAACATCTGTGGAGCAACAAATGGGACAGCTCAGAGCTAAAGCCCTGTTTGGTGTCAATAAAGGATCCCAGGATTTGCTCTTCCTGTTTATTGTCATCTCAATAATTTGATACAAGAATACAAGATGTTTTCAAAGAGCAGCCACTGATCCTTGTAATCTTCCTGGATTACAAGGGAATTATTAAGGGAATGCCACTACAGCTGCATTTCTGGTGATTTCCATGTCAGGCTCAGAACCTGCTGGTTAGGGTTGATGGACAAAGGATTGCTTTTCTTTTTAATATAGAAATAATAACAATAACATGATATAATATACAATAATATAATATACAATAATACAATATAATACAATATAATACAATATAATACAATATAATACAATATAATACAATATAATACAATATAAATATAGAAACCAAGTGTGGTGAGTATTCACTCCTTTTGCCTCCATTTACTCACAGAAGCTGTGGCTGCCCCTGGATCCCTGGAATTGTCCAAGGCCAGGTTGGACAGGGCTTGGAGCATCCTGGGACAGTGGAAGGTGTCCCTGCTCATGGCAGGGGGTGGGATGGGATGATCTTTAAGGTCCCTTCCAGCCCAAATCATTCTATGATTCTATTTTGCTTGTAAAATATTGACTAAGATTTACAGGTTCCAACCAAAACCTTTTTACACTAATAACATTTCAGAATGAAAAAGCCAAACTGATGGCAAGGGCAGGCCACACCTCATTAATAGTGCTTCCCATACTATGGCCTGGAAATAACTCATGTATTTTTAAAAGGCTGCTGAGTTTATTGAAGGGATTGCATAATTTCTTCATTACCACAGTAAGCCAGTTAAATCAATAATTAAAATTAGAATTTCAAAGCCCTTAAACCTACTGGACTTGTAGAAAAGCTGCCAGTGAAAAAAGCCTTATAACACCTTGTCAATATATCACAGATCCAAGGGAATCACGACCCCAGAAGAGCTGTTACAGGGACATAACTTAAACCCTTAATAGACTGCTTTGCAGTCAGTCTTTTAGTCTCTGAGAGAATGAATTGGATGTGTCCTTCCCTGAGCTAAAGTAACCTTGATAAGCTTTCCAGTGTATTTAAATTAGTTGTGCAGAATTTGCAGGTGACACAGAAGGAGTTGAGCCCTGAAGTCCAAAATCCCAGCAGAGGAAGGGAGGCAAAGCAAAACCAAGCTCTGCAAAAAAATTACATATGCTCATGGAAATTAAATGTATTTTTGAACCCAAACTCTTCTGCCCAGCCTGCGGCAAAGATCCAAATATCCTTCGTTAATAAAGCAGACATATTTGGTTAGATCATCCCCATATGTATCGTAACCTCCTCCCCTGCAGAACTTATTAGAAAGAGCAGAAATGCTATTCTGTTCAGTTAAAAAAACCGTAAACCTGAACAAACCAAACCCCAAACCAGCCAAGATGCAAAAATCAAATATTGCAATCACAAGATAACAAGATTAATAATGGACATGTCATGCAAAGAATGGATAGATAAGAATATCTACAATAAATTGCTATAGTAGAGGAAATAATGAGAAATAAAATACTTAGCTAATTGCTAAATGGAAGTTTACAAGGGTGCATGCTCATGCATGACTTTTTATATAGAAGCAGGCACTGACATCTACGTTTCAGTTTGAAAGCCTTCTGTTCAAGCCTCTATTTTCATCTTTGCTGAGTGAGAAGGAGCCAGCCCGGTTTAAAACAAGAGGAAATTGAAATACCACACATCTAAAAAGAGCAAGTGTGACAAAAGTGATTTCTGCTCTGACATTTTGAAGGAGTACAGGGTGAAGTGAACAAGCTCTATCTAGAGCAGTGTGGATTTGACAGGTGTCACTTATATCACTTATATCACATACAGGACCAATATAAAATGTAACATCTAGCAAATCCAGTCTTGCCTTTACTCCTAAAATATTGGGAACTAATTTGCTTTACCTGTCTTCAGACAGCCAAGAATATTTGAGGTATTTAAATTAGCAACTGTCTTCCTTCTTCCTCTGCATTTCAAATACCCAGAGCTTTGCCCAGGACAGTTTAAATCCCAGAGTGACAGCACATCGTAGGTGACATTATGAGAGGTCACCCCGAGGTTAATTCCTTTCCCTGAATAAAATCCTTCCAGTTCCATCACTTTCCCACTTGGATACAGGTCCCTAAGCCTCTCCAAGCCCTTTCCAGGTGCCCTGAACAAGAACAAACTTCCCAAGGCAAGGCAAAGCTCAGGCTGCTCTATCAGTTTACAAGGCAGCTCTGATTGCAAAGACAATTCTCTTTCAGCTGCTGCAATAAACATCCTAGAGAGAAAGCGAAATGGGAAACTGGCACAGGGTGCCCAGAGCAGCTGTGGCTGCCCCTGGACCCCTGGAAGTGCTCAAAGCCAGGTTGGAAAGGACTTGGAACCACCTGGGATAGTGCAAGGTGTCCCTGCCCATGGCTGGGGTGGAACTGGATGAGCTTTCAGCTCCTTTCCAACCCAAACCACTCCAAGATTCTATTTAGAATGATTATATTTTTATTATTATATTTCTAAGTTATTATTTCAGCAGTTCCTGGAGGTTGGAAATCATTCCTTTCAGAAAAGAAAGGTTGTTGGAGTGTGCTGAATAACTCTACAGGCTGTGATATTATGGATATACTAATTGAATTCCGTTTAAATAAGATGGAATTTTGTTTGTTTAATTGGAGTTTTTCAACATCCCTCAAAGATGCTAATTTTCCCATTAGTTACTCTTTTATTCATTAGCATTAAGCAAGAGGAGAGGAGTAAAAATAGGTTGAGAACAAAAAAAAAAAAAAGCAGAAAACCAAACTAGAATTCTCTTATATCTTTAAAAGCATTAAAATATAGCTAATTATTTTTTGTTAATAAATATTTCCTGGGGTGAGAAATGGCAGTGCAATTAAAATCTGAAGCCCAGGCTCTATTTTGAGCCCCCCTTTTTGTCTTTGAGGTAAACCAAATAAAGCAGGTACATCCACGCACTCTCTCCTTTAGGAGAATGCTGCTCTTACAGAGCTCCATATGAAGATGAAGTGTGACTCAATATCTGCATCACTGATGGTGCTGATAGGGAGTGATTCTAAAATATGAATTGTGAAGCAGAGCCCCTGCTGGAATATGTCATTTAACATCCTGCATTTGCCAGAATAACACAGAGGGACCAAGTCACCGAGCTTGCTCATCCCCTAATTGGTCCCCAGGAAGGAAGGAAGATCTCACCTGGCTCCAAAGGATCTCAGGGAGGAAAAGTTCTGCCATCCACCTACACACACATCTACCCACAGCCCTCCCTGACTCAAAGCTTCCCATGCCTTTCTGCTCCTCCTGCCTTGATTTGATTTCCTCAGCTGCTCTGAGAGTCCTTAAAAGCCCACCCAGCAGGCAGAAGTGCCAGGAGCACCAGCCACGTGCCTGATGTTTCTTTAATTCCATGAAGCAAAGCCTCGGTGACAGCCCAGGCGTGGATAATCCACCAGGAGGGCTCTGGGAGCAGCTGGGGAGCTGTGCTGGCACTCTCAGCTCCAGGGCTCGGAGCTGAAGGGCTCCTCTGCCCTCATCCCCACAGTGGTGCCCCATGAGGAGCCACCTGGCTGGCCCAGTTAGCCCCAGTGTGCCACACACAGAACCTGCTGGAGAGGAGGGAGATGTAGCCGTGATATTTTCTGAAAAATCCCTTTGCCGGGATTTTTCTCCTGAGTAGCTGAGAGGCCTCAGAGGAAAGAAAAAATAATAATTATCTGCTGCTGTGGAATGGAGCAGGTGCATCTTTGATTGGTCCATGTTGGTTGTTTCTAATTAGTGGCCAAGCACAGTCCAGCTGTCTTAGACTCTCTGAGAGTCACAAGCTTTTGTTATCATTCCACTTTTTTCCTTGCTAGCCTTCTGATGAAATCCTTCCTTCTATTATTTTATTATAGTTTTAGAATATAATTTTCTTTTAATATATATCATAAAATAATAAATCAGCCTTCTGAAACATGGAGTCAAGGTTCTCATCTCTTCCCTCATCCTGGGACCCCTGAGAACACCACCACAGAAAGCCAGGCCAGAGTCCACTGGGTGATGCTCATTATCTGGGGCTGGGGAGAGTAAGGGCTGAAGTAAATGAATTTTTGGTCAGGGAAGGTGACAGGGGAGGTGTAAACGTCACCTCTGACGCCCCAAAGAGACACAGACCTGTGGCTGCTGTCTCCATCAGGCAGCCCTGCCAAGGGTTTGCATAGTACTGGCTGAGGAGAGACCAAAGTTTACCCACACAAGTGCCTAAAGAGCTTCCTTTTCTTCCTTGGACTCTGGTCCAAGGTTTTAGACTCTAGTCTAAAGTTTTAGACTCTGTTCTGACCCAAATGACTCAGTGATTCCATCCCCTGGGAAAAGGGCAGTGACTGAGCAGTGCTCAGTTGCCAGCTGGGGTTAACCCTCGACAGATGCCCAGCAGATTCTTCCCTCCTGATTTGTACAAAATGAAGCCATTTCATGGGTCCATTGTGCTCCCTTAGGTACACAAAATAAATAAATAAACCCAGAAGTGTTCAGCAAACCCCCTCTTGCAGGGATTAGCAGCAGGGGAATTAGTTATGTAAATCACTTGGGCCTTCAGAATACAAAATACACACTGACACTCAAATTACTCACTGAGAAAAAGCTTCAGCTTCCTCCTGATATCTACAAAGGTTTTCCCCTTCATTGTAGATTTTCCCCCAAATCTGACCTTCCATATTCCATCACAGCTTCACTGAACTCTCTCACTCTGCTTCCCATTATTTCACATCCATATCTTAGGGAGAATCCTCTTTTCCCCACTGTCATCCCTAATCCTTTTTCTCCGGGCATGAATTTCCTCCCCCACTGTTCACCCAGGCTCTCACTGATGCCAGACCCCTGTCACAGCAGGGAATTACTCAGGAGCAGGGCTTTTCAATCCTGGAGGCAGCACAGCTTGCTGAAGGGATAACAGCAGGAAACCACCCTGATAAACCCAGGGCCTCGTGCATTGGAGGCAGGGGAAAATCTGAATTTCCCAGTCCTTGTGCAGCTGGGGGCTCTTGCAGGGTTCATCTGAGCCCAGGAGGAGGCTGAGTGAGGAAAGAAGTGCCAGGAATACCCTTGATGCCACCTGAGGGTGAATTTCCCCTTTACCCTGTCACAGAGTTCCTGCCTCTCATAAATGCATCACCAGAATTTCCCAATTTTTTTCTTTCCCCAGTTCTTCCTAGCAAGTTTTCTCACATTTTTCTTCACAGTGGCTCCCAGCTCACACAGCACCTTCCTGTGGTCCTGAAGCTGCCTCTGCCTGCTGAGCTTGAAGGATTTAAGCTGTCCTGAGTGTCCCTTGCTCAGGCTGTGGATGCCAGGGTACCCCTCTCAGCAGGGCTGATGCTTCCTACCCAAGGAGGAAACTTGCTGAGGTTCTGGTGCTGTGAAGCAACAGCGAAATCTTCATCTTCTCTTTATTTCCTCATTCCACCTCTTCTAAGAGGGTAACAACCCCTCATTTTTAAAGAAGGGGTCAGCTTTAGGCTTTTCTCATAGGATCACTAAGGTTGGAAAATTAGATTATCAAGTCCAGCCATCAACACAACACCTCCAGAACATTCACCACTAAGCCACATCCTCAAATGCCACATCCACAGGTTTTTTGAGCACTCCCAGGGATGGTCACTCCACCACTTCACTGATGTGGAAAGGAGACAGACACTGTAGGTGTTTCCTCATCCCCTCAGCATCAGGGTCGTGTTCTGGACACAGGGAGCTCTCAGGGCTGAGGGACTGACCCCGAGCTGCTCCTTTCAAAGCCTGGCTTTTGGAAACAAAACGAACCAAAACTGCAGTGAAAGAGGATTTTTCTCCCCCATGCCAAGCTCTGGCAGCGAGCAGGCTGCCAGCTCTGCTCCTGAGCTGCAGTGAGCAGCTGCTGCTCGTGGAGATGCTCAGCTCTGGAGGGAAAACTGCCCGAGCATCGAGCACCGAGCTCTCCCACACGTGCAGAGGCACTTGCTAAGCCCCAATAACTCTGCTGCAGGGTATCTTTTGCCTTCGTATTGTGCAGGGATTAAAGCCTGGCTGCCTCGATCAGAAAGCTGTCCTGATTGCTCACAAACTCTCAGCCTCCCTGGTTAAAACTGATTTAAAGAGACAGGAAAAGCAATGAGAAATCAGCTCCCGCTCCGTCCTTTGAAACAAACTTAATTTTGACACCTAATTATGTGCAAGTCAGGCTCATTCCTATTTCCTTTGCCAAGCTGCTTTTTGGTTTGCATCTCACAGGGTGCTCACCCTCAGAGGGAAGGGAGGCTTTGATTAGGATGAAGGAGAAAGTCCTGGAGAGGAGAAAGGAATAAAGGTACCTGCAGCAGGATGCTGCCTCTGCCCCTCACCTGCTCTGTGACCTTGGCCATGTGGCTCTGGCATCAGGGCTTTGATTTCCCTGCTTTCAAAGGAAGGGAAGCATCAGTTTCCTCCTCCACATAGTATTTGGAGACAACAAACTGCAAAGTGCTGAACTCGAGCAGTAAAACCATTCCCGTAGCCTAATGACAGCTCCAGAGAAGTAGCAGGATATATCCATTTTCCCCCACCTCTTTAAGCAGAGCTGAGGAAGAAAAAAGAAAGCCCCTGCCCTGGCTGAGAGCAAGCAGCACCGCAAGTGATGCACAGAAATGTGGGGAACACGCCGGAGTGCAGGAATTCGGTTACAAGGCTCGTTTGCAAATTAATGGCTAAATCAATTAAATGAGAGCATGGGATTTCTCTTGAGGAAAGTCTAGTCACGGTGGCAGGGAGAAGGGGAGGGGTTGTGGAGCAGGGATGACATAATCACGTTTGCGAATCACCAGCACCGTGCACGCTTTAATCCATTAATGGGGTTTTTATCTGTGATCATAAAAAGCAGGTTACATTCAGCCTGGAAGGGAGCGAGGCTTGGAGGAGAGGGGAGGGGAGAGAAAGACACAGAGAGAGAGGCAGAAAGCAAGGCAGAAAGAGAGCACAATCCACTCGGTGCGTTGCTCGCAAGCTTGGGGCTGACAATTAGGGATCTCAGGAGAGCAGCTTCTCAGAATAACGCGCTCTCCTCCGCATGGACCGACGGCAGGCAGTGGTTCAGCCCTGCTGATATTTTTTAAGCCCTCCTCGCGGTTTGATGGGCATTCCCAGTGCCTTTGTGCACGTCTCGGGAAGCGTTGACGTGGAAAGGAGCAGCGAGGAGGGGGAGGCTGGAGGAGAAAGCTGCAGCTCCTCCAAAACCAGGGAGGGCATGCACGGGAGGGAGCGGGCTGGCGAGGCGGGGGCACCTCGCACCATGGTACCCCCGTGCCGGCGCGGCGCAGTTCCGGAGATGTCCCTGCTGTGACTGGACGCACCATGAGCATCTGGGAGCTGCTCCTGGCTTTCCTGGTGGTGCTGCTGATGCTCGTGGCCCTGCTGGCCAACGTGCTGGTGCTGATGTGCTTCCTGTACAGCGCCGACATCCGCAAGCAGGTGCCGGGATTGTTCATCCTCAATCTCACCTTCTGCAACCTGTTGATGGCCGTCTCCAGCATGCCCCTGACCCTGGCTGGGATCATTTACAAAAGTCAGCCGGCGGGAGATCAGGTCTGCCACGCTGTGGGCTTCCTGGAGACTTTCCTCACCACCAGCTCCATGCTGAGCATGGCAGCTTTGAGCATTGACAGGTGGATTGCTGTGGTCTTCCCTCTAAGCTACCACTCCAAGATGAGGTACCGGGACGCCGCTCTCATTCTCAGCTACACGTGGTTGCACTCGGCGTCCTTCCCCATAGTGGCAGCTTCTCTCTCCTGGCTGGGTTTCCATCACCTCTACGCCTCCTGCACGCTCTGCAACAAGAGACCGGAGGATAGGACACAGTTTGTGATTTTCACTGGGGTCTTTCACGCCCTCAGCTTCCTCCTCTCCCTGGTAGTGCTGTGTTTCACCTATCTCAAAGTGCTGAAGGTGGCACGGTTCCACTGCAAGCGCATCGACGTGATCACGATGCAGACCCTGGTGCTGCTCGTGGACATCCATCCCAGGTAAGCTTCCCCTGAGGTCAGCAGCTGCTCCTGGCAGGAGAAGTGAGGAGGGGGCTCAGTGTTGTGGTAAAGAGAGATTAACCTGTCTCACAGCAGGGGATGGGGAGGGGGAGGAAACAAACATCCTCTCAGCCCGTTTCTGTTCTGCACGGTTCTATTCACTTGTGTTTAATTCTCTCATTGCTGAACTCGTTTTTTGTTAGGCTTAAGGACTTGTTTTGGGAGGGAGAGCAAATGCACAGGCAGCTTTGGCCAAGCATGCACTTCCCTTTGAGACAGTGATCAGATCGCTGCCCTTTGTGTCTGAAGGTGGATTTAGTGGTCGATAGCTTTGCATATTTTGGGCACTGTCAGCCCCAAAAGCGTTGCTGGATCCCTGAGAGGGAGGAGGCTGCACATGTCCCTTGGAGTTTGGAAGGGAAGCTGAGCGCTGCCTGCTGCTCCTTTTCCCAGCAGTTTCCCCGTTGCTGTGCTCTCTGTAACTTTATCATTCCTGAAGGCAGAATCCTTAAGGGAATTACATCTGCAAAATACATGTGCTCGAATGCCTGTACTTAAACCTTAAGTGAGAGAGAATTCAGTGGGAGCGTTAATGTGACAAACAAGGGATGTATAAAGCTTGTTTCAAATGGGAGATTTTAGGCAAGTCCCTTGTGCCTCGAGACAAGAGGAGAAAAGTCCCCAGGGACTGGCAGGATCGTGGGCTGGAAGGCAAGAACCAAACAGGGAGAGGAGTGTGTGCAGAAATCATACCAGGGATTATGCACAAGCCATAAATCTTGCATGAATAATCGATGTATAGGTCTGGAAGGGATGCAGGCTCGGTGTGTGATACAGGGAGGAAATGTGCCTGGAAGAGAGGAGAGCAGAGAGGGCAGTCCCACGCCACACATCCCATCTGAGCATCCCTGCTCCCCTTTGCTCCACCAGCCTCTCCATCCGAGCAGCCAGAGCAGGGCTGCAGGGCTCAGAGCACATGTGGCTGTCCTCAGACACAGGTCATGCTTTGGGGATGCCTGAGGCTGAGACAAATAGGTCTGGAAGGATCAGGGCAGGGCAGCACATTTCAGAGGAACAGAAACATTTGCTCAGAATCCTCCTGTTAAGCTGTTTGAGCTGTCTCTTGACCAAGAATGCAGAGCAGAACTTTGGGCAAGTCTTGCTGCCGTTCTTGAGAAATACAGGGATAAATCTTTCCTTATTCCCGAAGTCACACTGAGGACAAAAACACCCTCCTGCCCTATGTGCTGTCTGCTTGATGAGCTGTGCCTCGACTGCCTCAGCTCCTGCAGCATGAGGAGATGTGGTGCTTACTCCCAGCAGAGTGCCACAAACCCACCAGGGCTGTTTGAAACCCCACTCGTTTTGCCTCATGCTAAAAGTATGCCTGGGCTGCACAGCAAAGTTCAGTAAAAGGGCAAAAAACCTCAGTGATGCTTCTCCTCCCCTGCGTTTTTTCCTGGTTGAGGTTGATTTGAGGGTGTTTGTGCATTTTGTGATCCTTTCCCTGCAGTGGGGCTGCGGGAATGATGCTTCCCCTCTTCAGGGCAGCCAGAGCTGTGCACGCACTTTGCTGTGGGTAACCTGCACCACTGCCTGCATCTCTGGCACCAGATTATTCTGGTGCCTCTCTCTAGGAAAGGAGCTTTAGTTTATTTTCTGCCCTGCAGAAAATAGTGGGTGATTTGACCCCTGGAGGAGCTGCTCTAACCAGTGACAGCTCCCGTGCTGAAAGGGGCAGATCTCAGGGCACCAACCCTCCTGTGAGAGCTGCACAGGGGCTGCAGCTCTGCTGGCAGAGGCAGAGATGCTCAGAAATGTCTGATATAACAAAGGCATCATTTGCATTGTGTAACGGGCAATTTCAGGGTACCCCTAGTAGCTGGTAGCACGGCTGTGGATGCTGGGAGAGCCCAAATGAGAAAACAAAGTTTGCAATCCCACTTTAGGCTACTCTGACTCCTCTGGTGTAGTTTCAGCGCTGGGAAATGTGTACAGACAGTTTTCTGCTTCCCATGACTCAGAATCCAGCCGCAGGGGGATCTGGTGACAGGATTGTGACAGATGGCTTTATTACCTGTGACTTAGAAAGACACCAGGGATCTCCTGAAGATCATTCAGGACGAGCACAAAGGAAACCTACAAATACCCTGCAAATATGTGTGAATGTTTAGGGCATGTGGCATTTCAAGTTAGCTAAGGCTTTTTTAGTGGATCCTGCTTTTTCTTTGTTGTTAAGACCAAAATATCTTGGGTATTGTGGGAGATTTGGGTAAAACTTCACTTAAGTGCCTAACCCATGTATTTCTTAATTCAAATTATCTATACTATCTTTTTGGCGTATCCAGCTCTACACATCTTAAGGTCCAATATCCCATAAACTATGTTTAAAATACGAAACCTTCAAAGGGATATAGCTCAGATTTCCCAGGATATTAAAATCTTTAAATGAAAGCTTAGCCAATAATCCTGTTCTGTTGCTGATGTCACTGCTAGAACTCACACATGCCTTATCTTAGTGCATGAAAGTGTGTGCAAAACCAAAATATTCATCTGTGTGCATGGTCTACATGAAGGAGTGAGATAAAATACCTTCCTCTGTGATGTGGTATTTATTGGATACATCTGGAAGGGCTGAACAAAAGAAATGGGTTCAAGTCTACCAGGACAGTCATGGGTGAGCTCCAGGAGTGAGAAACAGCTTTGCATGTGCCAGAAAAGAAAAGATGTGACTGGGAAAACAGAGACAAAAATTACACCACCCTCTCCTCCCTAACAACACCTCAATTGAACCTGTCCTGGAGAGTCACTTTCCTGTATTGCCATGGGCTTGGGATATTCTGAATTTAAGAACACAGGTCTTAAACGAAGCTCATGAAACTCTGAGATCATTTTTCTGCACATAAAAATACTCCAAGTTCCCCAGCTCTTGCAGAATTGAAAGCACACAGGTTCCCTTGAAAAGGTGGAATTTTTTTTTCCCTTCTCAGCTGTCATTGCTAGCTGCAAGTAATTCACATATAGAACATGTAACACCTTTAAATGTGTAATTTTCTTTAAGAGAAAGATAATTTGTTAGAAGAACAAACCTTTCCTCCAGTATTTATTTCATCACATCATGATAGCTCTCTGGGCCTGACAATGTAATACCAAATTCAGAATGGAACAAAAGAAACACTTTTTCTTCAACAGAACCAAAGGAGCTCATTGCCACAGAGATCACTGAAACACACTGAGATCCTCAGGACACAGCGTGTGTTTGGGTGTTGATAAAACATTTACAGATGAAGTAAATAATGTAAGGGTATGGCCATGAGCCTCAGAGCATGTGGAGCCTGAGAGTGAGTCATCAATTAAAAATTTACCAAAAAAAAATGGAAAGACTAATGCCAAACAGTTGGGTTTAAAAAAAATTATATATATATAAATGCAGGACATGGGGTAGCCATTCAGCTTGCCTGAGAAGTGACTGTGGCACTGTGAGATTTGTGCAAGGAGCAGCAACTCTGCCATGGGCACAGAGAGGGGTTCAGGATGCCAGCCTGGCTTTGCTGTGCCCTTCCCAAAGGGATTTATTGAGGTACAGGCAGTCCTGGCACTGTGGGATCCCAGTGCTGCCCAACCCACCTGCCTGGGGCAGACAGGGGTTCATCCACTTCCCTCAGAAACCATGGGGAGCACAGGATCCCTCAGACAGACAGAGGAGGAGGATGAACTTTCACATTAATCGCTGTTTTCACAAGCCAATGTGCTGATTTCAGGGTCTCAGCCCTGCTGGCATCCTTAGAGGATTCAGAGGATTCATTTAGGAGGCATCCCACTCTGGATATATGGGGATTTTTGAAGGAATTTTGAATGGGTTAGAGACAGGACCTCTGAATTACTTTTGGTTTTTTTCTTATCTTCTGCATAGGAAGGGTGAGTTTGGCTCACATTGTTACTGCATGGTTCAGAATGTCCCAAGACCCCTAAGTTGCAAGACCTTTAAAGGAGTTATTGACCAATTGACTGTTACCAAGGTTATTTATGTTTTTGACCCAATCCTTAAATATTTTGACTTATGGACTCATGCTACAGTGTAACCTTTCTTAGCCAGTCATGTTATGACACACAAACTCACAGTGCCGCATTCTAAACTCCTTGTTCACCTCTGTGACTACTTTTATTTTTATATCTTAAACTCTAAAACTCTAAACTTTCTTTCACTTATCTTAATGTGTCTCTGCTTTAAACTACAAATCCACATTCTCACTTCCAGCACCTAAGTCTGGAAGCCTTTTCCAAGATCAAATCCTGAGTTTAATTCTAACTTTAGCTTACAGGCCCAAATTTCTGAGAATTCCCTGCATTTCAGATTCCAACAGGATATTTTCCAAGTCCCTGAGTATCACCTTGCCTGCAAATACAGCTTACAGTAGTTCAAGAAGGAGCTGCAAACTGAATTCAAGGATGAAATCCACCAATTTTTCTATAGATCAGTTGATATAATGGGGCTGTGTGCACTCAAACATATAACCATGTATTTGTCAGTGACTTTGTGGAGGGTAAGATGAACAGATGATGCATTAATATTTGGTTTTGTCCCATTTGAACACAGTGTTTTCCTTTGTAACTTTTATTTTTTCTATATCTTAAACTTTAAAACTCCAAACCTTCCTCTTCTTAACTTAACATGCCTCTGCTTTAAACTATAAATCCACATTCTCGCTTCTAGCACCTAAGTCTGGAAGCCTTTTCCAAGGTCTCAGATCAAAGCCTGAGTTTAATTCTGATACCAACAGGATATTTTCCAAACCTCTGAGTATCACCTTGCCTGCAAATACAGCTTACAGTAATTCATAAACTGAATTAAAGGATGAAATTCACCAATTTTTCTATAGATTAGTTGATATATTGGGGTTGTGTGCACACAAATATTCAACCACGTATTTGTCAGGAACTTTGCGGAGGGTAAGATGAACAGACAATGCATTAATATTTGGGTTTGTCCCATTTAAATGCAGTGAACAACTAAACCAGATTGTTGTCCATCATTCCATGGTGAACTGGAATTGGGAATTGTCACCTGGTGCTCTTTGTGGCTGATTTGGTTGTGTTTGTGTTGGATGTCCCGCAGCGTGCGCGAGCGCTGTCTCGAGGAGCAGAGGAGGCGGCGGCAGCGGGCGACCAAGAAAATCAGTACCTTCATTGGTACCTTCATCCTTTGCTTTGCACCTTATGTAATCACAAGGTAAGTGTGGACTACATCCTGGAAAAGGCTGCTGAGATGCTCTCCTGGCTCGGGGAAGTAGGGCACTCTGAGCCAGAGCAGGGTTCCAGTCTCCTGGGGAAATCTGACGCGCCGCTTCCACTCCTGTAGCGGAGGCTGCATTTACTGAGCTAACAAATGATGGAAAATGTCCCAGTGCTTCTCCTCTCAGTCCTGATGCACTCTGAGGGTCAGACTCTGCTCACTCAGCCCAGTCAATGTGCTGCTTGCATGGGAGGGATTTAGGAAATCAGTCCATAAGGTTTTTCAGATGATGCCTCAGGTTTGGCTTTTCTATGTTTCACATTCTGTGCTGCTTTAGTGTGTGGGTCTGGGCTCACATCAGGGCATGGTGAGCTCTGTGCACAGAGCAGGGAGACAAAACAATTCCTGCTCCAGCTGGGCACCAAGGACAAATGATCCAAATCCAGCCCAGGAGCACAAACCCCGTGGGCTGGAGAGAGAAAAACAAGCAGGGTGGGACTGCCTGGGCTAAAGCTGGGATGGGACAATGAACTGCAAGGTGCAAATGGAGCAGAACTGATCCCAGTGACAGACCCCGTGCCGGCCGTGCATTTTGGGGCCATTTTGGTTCATCTTGGGTGCAGCCCTGGCTGGGCTCTGGTGCTGCCCAAGGTGCATCCATGGAGGAGATCCTTTGAATAAATCCCTGCTTTATTCTTTAGCTCTGTCCAGCCTCTGTTCTAGGTCAGCCTTCCCCAGGCATCACTGACATTTTTTTGTTGTCACCTACTGCTCTGACTTCCCAGTGCAGGGGTTGATCTCCAGGGAAAATCTTGCCTGAATAGCTCAGACTGTAAAAATTTGGTCAACAAGATTCAGCTGAGGTGGGAACATAGTCCACAGACTCAAACAACAGTTTTGTCTGATTGGGTAGGGTTTATTAGTCATAAATATCAAATATCAAAGCTGTGCTAGCTCATAACTGAAAAATCTTCTTGTGATTTATGGTAGATATCTATCCACCAGCTTATCTTTGGAAATGGCTCCTGTGGGAAACACTAAATTACTCCTGTGAAATAAAAAGTGTTAGAAAGTGAGTACATCCAGAAAAAAAAAAAGTTATCTAGCTGTTAAAGGAAATTTACAGCTTGCATTCCTTATTATAAGATTTTGGAAAAACTGAGATGCTGCTATGCACAACAGAGAAAGAAAAAAAAATTAAGGTCTCTCCTATTCCAATACTATTAAGCAGAAATTAGTGAGGCTGATCTCAATCAAATCAGATCCACCTTGAAAACAATCATTAAAATACCTGGATTAAGAATCAATATAATTGAACTTTTGGCCAACTTTGAGTTTTTCCAATTCAGTGTAGTGCCCTGAATTCCCAGAATTAGAAAATTTAAGTAATTTACTAGAATTACCTTCACTTTCCCTTCATGGCCACAAGACACCACTGCAAGCCATTTCTGCTGCACTGAGGATGCTTTTGTCTCACAGGCACACATCTGCTTCTGTTCCAACTTCTGAACTCTCAGCTCATTCCATACAGCCCCATCCCTGCATTATAAACCCTTCACCATCTCATCAGTGCAGTTTCTCACTCACTTCAGGCATATTCTTACTTACAACTATAGGAATAGCAGTTTATGATTTTTCTGCTTACTATTTGTGTATTGTATTTTTACATCAATCCAAGGCTGCAGATCAAACCCTTCAGTGTCTGCGGGAGTTTCTGTTTTTCTGATTGTCACAGCTGCACAGCAGGCTAAGGGAATTCCCTGTTGAGCTCCCTGAGAGGCTTTGCTGGACACCTGCAGGGCTGGGTGCTCCAGGACACTCATCCCTGCCTTCCATGGGCTGGGCACCCTGACACCAAGGGGATGGGGAGAATTGGAGTTTAATGTGTGAGCAAGTGTGTAATTGTGTGTAATTTCTGGACAACATCCAGTGCTTTGCATTCTCAGGAGGGACATGATCAATCACAGTTCAATCCATGGACAGAAGTCAGGACAGGGAGTGCCTTGCTCAGCCTCTCCTTATCAGCAATATATTTCAATTAAACATGCTTTTAAGTACTGCCTGAAGTGGGGGCTGACAGCAGCAAATCACAAGGTTTCACTACAACATCTTCCTGTTTCCACACTGAAAATATTCCATGAACGAGTGAGGGAGTTGTGCTCATGACCCCAGACAGAAAAATGCTTCTCTGGGCAAACCTGAGATTTTCAGATCACACTGAGGCAAAAATCAGATCAGACACTTCATTTATCAAGCAAACACCCTTCTAATTAGTTCAGTGGATGATCTTAAGTGGTGTATCAGGATCTGATTGCCTTTGACCCAGGGTTTCCACTTCACCAGCATCACAGGTGTAATGCCCCCATTATGTATTTCCAAGCACAGATTGTTTCTTGTTTTGTAAAATAACTTGCTGGTACACATTTCTTCCTTTGCTGTATTCATCATTATGCAATTAAAGATACTTGTTCCAAGCCTCTTTTCTCCAAGGAACTTTTTCATAAGAAAAATGAAGATAAGTCATACAAGTTTCTAAAATTCATTTCCAACTCCAGGCATTTCATACTGAAATACAGAACTTTGCTCATGTAAGTTAATAAATGCTGTCAATGTGTGAGGAAATTGGCCTTAAATTAAAAATCCTGAAGTAATAGCAGGCAGAAGTTCATAATCCCACGCCCTCAGGTTACAGAGGAGGATGGAGGAACAGGCAGAAGTTGATTAAAATTCTGTTGTATCATCTCTGGGGGATAGGGGGTAAGCAAACCCCGGTTTTAAACTGTTGTTTGCCCTCTGCATATGCAGATCCTGCTTGGGCACACAAAAAGCTCAGAATTCTTCTGCAATTTGTGTTCTTCAGCATCCCAGCTGGGTGGGCACACGTTCAGTAAAATATTTTAGTGTAGTGGTGAACTGCACATATAAATAAAGGATTTCCAGTGTGCATTATGTGTGTAGAGATCAAGGTCACACTCTTCCACATGGCATTCTTGTTTGTTTACTGAAGGGGAAATAAAATAATTGGATAGCCGTGTGAAATGACACACTCTACAGAGTTGTAAGTTTCTAAAATATCAACAGAATATCACAGAAAAAGAGCTTACAGCTTTGAAATAAAAAGGGTTTGAAGACCAGACAGTGGAAGAGAGGCTTATGAAAGCAAGCCAGGGAATTATGTAGTTGATACTGTAAAATTTAATTTACAGGTAGCACTGAAATATTAATGTACCTTCACTGAAAATGTCTTCTTTTAGGTTGAAATGTTTCGTGAAAATGGAAGCCGTGCATATCATTTCCCTCACAAATGAGAACCAAAACCTTTCAAAGGCAATAAATTCTGTGATGTGCCTTGAAAGGCTGACATTTAATTGTTTGTACATGAAATGGAAATGCATAGCTCAGGGTTTGGCTACATTTCTATGTTTGCTGCTTGATAACAGCAAATGTAATTTACTATAAAAAATAATGCATGAGAATTGAAAAATGTGTAAATGTCAAGGAAGCTTACAGAATGCAAGGAAAATATTTAAGATCTTGTTAATAAAAGTGTAGGCTTTTCATTTGATCAGTCAATGAAGGTAAAATTAGCAAGTCTAGGCTTGCAACCCTGAAGTGTCTGCTTGATGTGCTTTAAATGGAGATTGTTAATGTCTCATAGAACTGACTGACAGAGCCTCAGACACAAATTTGTCATATTTTGGTTATTCAAGGCATCCGCTGAATTTAATTAAACGTAATCAAATTCACATCTGTAAAGCACTCAGTAAAAATAAATCATCCAAATGAGATTCAACGTGGTGAAATTCAAAATGTGAAGTAGGCATTGAATAAATGAAGTGGAGAACAACAAGGATGGCTCACGGTAGATTACAAAGCAAATATGACTCAATAGATGATTAATTTCAAAATTGTCAATTCTCATTTTAGAACACGTTAACGTGGATGCCATAAGTTGCATTTTATTAAAGAAGAGAGAATACACCAGATGAGACCACCTGGAAACTCAAGTAGATGAAAATTATGTCTCAGTTGTGATCTTTGTGGGAAAGATAACGACCATGAATTACAGGGAGAGGTTGAAAGAACTTTGGTTTATTCGAGATGAGAGAAAAATGGGACAGATGAGGGTTTTTTGGGACCTCAGAGCTGCTGGGCCAAGCAGCACCAGTGGAGTGGCACCAACAATTCCCAAGTATTTTCATTCCCTGGTCACCTGAAATGTCCCTCACATTGACTGGACTGTGACATCTGCCAGCATTATTTAAAATAATACATTGTAGTGAAAGGTTATGGAATGGGAATGACTGAGGAAAAAGAATCCTCATCTCTAAACTGCCTGAAGTACCAACATTATTGTCATTGCTGCTGCAGGAACCACCCTCCAGAATGCTCCTTGGAGGTGGTGCTTTGTCAGCAGAAAGCATTTCCCAGGCAGGTTTAAGAGCACCTGCTGCTGCAGACAGGTCCAGCAAAGCCCTGCCCTGCCATGTGGGCTCTGTGGCAGCACACATGGCTGTTTGACCTCTATGAAAATCAATAGTTTCTAACAGCTGTAGAGGCATATTGAACAGAGCTGCCCTTTGATGCTGCTCAAAGGCGTGGGGAGTTATCAATATTTCCCTGTCAAAAATGCTCTCAGCACACAGTGAGATATCTGGGCTAGTGTAGGTATGAGCAGTATATTAAGTTTTTCTCCCTCCCCTAACAATTTTAAATTTTAAAGTTTTTGTCTTGCTCTATTTGTTGCAAATGGGAATCCTTGCCCTTTGAACTGGACAGTTTTTAAATTCAAGGTATGACACGCCATCTCGCAGCGATGAATTTTCCGTGTGTGCTTCTACAACTCAGACAAATTGTTCAAAGGCATTGAACTCTCTCTAGGAGCTGGACTGGCCAAAAGAGCTGGGTAGCCCTGGTGAGGTGTCTCAGGTGCTCTAGAGGGGATCTAGAACCACAAGTTCTGACTGATGCTGGGTTTTTAGGTTGCTCATAGTAGAGGAATTTGACTCCCTTGAGACCAAGCAATGGCACTTTGGCAAACAGGTCTCAAGTTTACATTTGCAGCCTTTAAAATTGATAAGAGGAGGACAACATACACATTTTCACGAGCAGGGCTTTCTTTTCTTTAGTTTTGTTGCAATTCCCCAGCAATAATTTGTGGGTTTGGAGTGGTTTAATGTAATTTTTAACGTTCACTCTTTCCCACTCCCTCTTTCCCCAGACTCGTTGAATTATCCTCGGTGGTCCACATCAACTCCCACTGGGGGATCATCTCCAAGTGCTTGGCTTACAGCAAAGCTGTTTCAGACCCTTTTGTGTACTCTTTGCTGCGGCACCAGTACAAGAAGACGTGGAAGGACATCCTAAACAAGATCCTCAAGAGGAGCTCCATCAACTCCTCGGCGCTGGCGGGCGAGCCGCACAGCCGGAACCTCCCGCCGCTCAACGAATGAGGAGCTGGCACGGCCCCTGCCAAGGGATATTTGGGAAACCACAGCAACTGGCCCACCCCTAGTAGCTCCCCTCAGCTGCCCAGGTTTTGGGAGGCAGCTGTGGGCAGGGTGAAGCCCAGAGCGTGTCCCTCCAGCAGCCCGTGGCTGCTCTGGACCTCCTCCCCGCGACTGGAAGAGCGCTATTGATCCGTGGTCCTGCAGGCTCCACAAATACAAATCTCCCATTGATTTCCATCAGCTGCTGCATTTATAGATAAAAAATCCAGTCCTACATGAAGGTAATGGGAGCAAACTGCTGCTGGTGTAAGGTTGTTCTGAAAAGCTGCACAGGGATGTTTGTGCTGTGTTTGGCGTTCGCTGCAGGTGAAGCTCCTTCTGATGTAGCTGCCAACGTGGCTTTACAAAAACCACCACCCACCCTAGTGGCTTGTTTGTAGAAACAAAGGTTGTTTGAAGAAAATAGAGGTTGTTTGTAGAAAATATCTTAATGGGAAAAAACCTAAAAAAAATCTAAATATTCATCCAGCGCCCAACACAGTTCAGCCTTTTCTGACATATATTTTAGGAAGAATCCCATAGAATTGAAGGAAGAGAAAAACTACTTTTGGAGTGTGCTGGATTCAGCTATGTCTTCTCTAAATTTTAGAAGTTATTTACATAGAATCTCTCTAATGTTCTCCCCATTAAATTTCAGGAAGATACAAATGGTAGACAGGGTGGAAAGGTCAGGATGCCTCCTGCCTCCCTTCCATATATCTGAGCTCTGAGTAGCTGGATTTTGCCCAAAGCTGCAGATCTGGGCCCTGTGCCCAGGAGGAAAATAACAAATCTCTTTTTCTGAGGAGTTATTAATCATGGGGCTTTTTCCTACTTAAAGGAAAGATGAGCCTAAGTCTGAGTTTCAAGTATAATTTCCAAAGTAAGTGGAGCACAAATAATAGGCCCCCCTCTCCGCCATGAAAGTGGAGCCAATAATCTGAATCCACCCCTGAATGTGCAAATCTCTGGAGGTGTCAGTACAAATCTTCATAGCTCTGGATTGCAGTTCTGCATAGGAACATTATTAACATTTACCATGCACTCAGATGCCTGCCCAGATTTTAAAATAGGCTTGGTTAATTAGGCTTCATGAATGCAATGGCAGCTTCAATAACAGCTGGCACAACTGGCTGCACTGCCATGCATCCCTGCTCATATCCCAACTGTCAATGCCATTCTGAGGAAATAAGTCCTCAAGTTGTAAAAAATGTGGGATTACTTTTTAGTTGCCACCTTCTCTTATGCAAAAGAAGAGCTTGGTGTGTTGCAAAAAATGTCCACTGTTGAATTTTCTGGCCTCTGATTCAAATCCCAGATAAGGGACTCAGTGAGAGGCTTCACCCCAGAGTCAGTGAATGTCATACCTCAGTTATTATCTGAAGATTATTAGCTACCATGTAAATTTTTAAAAAATCAGCTTAATCCTTAATTTCAGTTATAAAAATACCATAATTACAATAAAATCCACATTATAGCCACAGAATTTAAGAAGCTTTTAAAACACTGCATTCAAATGAGCCCTTAGCCAGATTAAATAGTCTACCTCATCTTAATCATTTTGCTTCTTAGGCTTAATGTAATTTTCTCAGGTGCAATAGATAAAAACACCCAGTTCAATACTTATTTCTTAAGAAATTCAAGACATATTGATGATTAGATTGTATTGGAATACAGGATGTTAGCAAGTTGAATAGTATTGAATTTAAAAAGATAAAAAAGCTCTATATTGAGCATGTTTGACTTAAATTGCACCAGGAAAGGCCACAGCTGCTGTAAACTTACACATGGAGCTGATGCCAAAGCCAATGGGAGGTTTGTATGTCAATAAGGGCAGCTCCAGAAATATTTAAACCTTCAAATTCAAAGAGAGTAAGCTAATTTCCCAGGAGAAAAAAAAGCATAATCCATTTAGGACGTCTAGTAAAAGATGGAGAATACAGCACTGGACTTGTCTCATTATGCTTGTGTATCACAGTCAGTCACTGGCTGATTTATATCCCACCATGAGCAATAAATCTCTCCCCTTGTATGTGTTTAAAAATTTGTCTCTCTTTCATGGTGCCTTTCTCTCCTAATTAATCTTATAACAGAGAATAGATATGATTTCCCCTTCCTTGCATCAGCTCTCTGTCATGTTTTGACCATCTGAAGCAAGCAGGAGTTGTAAATGCTGGTGCTTGACAAACTGCCTCAGTACACGAAATAAAAACACCACCCCAGCATTTCCTGATGACATTTTATAGGATACTCAAAATATGATGCTGTGGCTTGTTCAGTGCTAGATTTTCAGCTGAATTCTCATAGGCAACTGGCAAAATTGTCTAAAATGTGTGTCTCGGTGATGAATGTAGATATGAGTAACTATCTGTCTGCTGAGTATTATATGTACTACACAACACTCTGGCTGGAGTGGGTTAAAATCCTGCTGGTAAATGTAATGCACAGTATTTATTATCTCTGCTCACCAAGCAGAGCTGTTCTCTTGTCTAACACACGTGTGTGCAAGGAGGGGGAGGGGGGGTGGGGGGAATTTCCACTTGTTACTTCAATATTTTTGAAAAAGTTTTGTCAAGTTTGGCTGCAACCTGTGCCCAAAATCTGGAGCTGCATGTGCAAAATCTGGGCAGCTGCTTAGGCAATGTGCAGTTTTCTGTTTGTTGTATCTGTGACCCATCTGCAATATCTACTCCTCACACGCATGTTCAATTAACATTTCCTTCAGAGCTTGTGAATTTGGCAGGCAGAGCACTGGCAGATGATTAAGAGAATGTAGTCCACCACCACCACGTTGTTTTGTGGATTCTGAGCTTTTCCCTTTGTTCATTTGAACGGTTTTTACACCATTTCAGGGCCCTCACTGTGAGCTGTCATCCTGGTTTCTGTTGTGTTCTTGAGCCAGTTTGAATGTGAAGATTAATTGCAATTGGCAAAAATGATGAGAGACTGATAAGGGTTGTTGAACAATTATTAAGTACCAGGCTCTCTCTTGATATAAATCAAAATAATGGTGGTTTCACCTGAGGATGGGGTCCATTAGGTGACTTTATGCAGGGTTTATAGATTTCTTCTCTATGTTTAGAGCCCTTTTAAAATTGTATTTACAAGTGAAAGGATGTAAGCATGATTTAGGGAGTTCCTCTGATGTGCAAGTGCTCACTTCCAATGTCAGGCAGCCACATAACTAAGTTCTACCCCTGTTCTTACACTTTGAGTAGATGACCCTAAAAACCTCTTTTCAGTAGCCCCAAGTCAGACTTTTTAGAACTCGACTTATGTCTGAAAAAAACCAAACCTACAAACCTAGAGATTAAAAATACTTCAGACAAACCCTTGTGGAGCCTGATGGCTGCTGCAGCTGTGGCCACACAAATCACAGCAGCCCAGACCAGCTGAGGTTGGAAGGAACCTCAAAAAGCTCCCAAAAGCCCCCAAAATCCACATCCCTGCCTCTGGCAGTGATTTACCCTCTCAGTTTTGCCAAAGCACCTAGAAAATGATCTTGGTCTGCTTCAGGTCAACAGTAAAATCTTCTGGCTAGGATATTTTTTTTAAATAACTTTGAGAAGACATTTTAGACTAAACTTCAAAACCCAGAACATCTTCAGGAGGCTCCAAAAGTGAAGTAGGAATGGATGTGAGTGGGAGGCTGGGAAGTACAAACTGGCTTTGCTGCAGTGGTTTGGGATTCCTTGGCTGCACTGAGCTTTTCCCAGTGCCCTGTTCCCACCCTGAGAGCTCTCCAAGCCTCTCAGACATTCACCCATCCCAAAGAAAAAGGTGAGAATCCTGTCAAACCTTTTGGGTTTGGGAGGACTCTCATGGTCTTCAGATGGTTTTTATGGGAACTACTCACATAGTTTGAACAACTAGAGAATATAATTCTTAAAGTCTAGGAGGTTTAGGTCACTAAAATGTGAATTTTTCTGGACCTACATGCCCAAGGTTTCATAGCTCCCTCACCTCTCTTAATCCTAAATGAAGAAGGCTCTGAATATCTTGCCCTGTACATTTTTTATGTGCACAGTGAATATCTCTGGAATAACCCTTTGGAAATTGCTTTTCTCTGCTGTTAGATCTGTCTTCTCCCCACACTCAGTGTTCTCCTGATTAAACAAAGCTTAAAAGCAAAGACAGGGAGTTCACACCTCTGTCAGCTCATTGTTACTGGACTCTAAAAGTCACTGAGCAGCACGGAAAGCTCAGCTGGATCCTGACCCCAGAGCCACTGGGTGTTTGCTTTGCTGGATTGTGAGGGCTGAGCTTTTGTGTCTGCAGAATCAGGGATTATGTCTTTGTAACCTGCCCAGACCTGAATAAGTGGGAACAATGTCATTGTAGCCTTAAATCTATTTATTTTTAATTTGCTTCTTATGCTTTCAGCATTCAATATAGTGAAAATTTTCAATGGGTGAAGGTTTTTTTTAAGAAAACCATCTTGCTCCAAAAGGCAGCTGTCCCTGTGGGGAGGGTATAAAAGTTTACACAGAGAAAAGAGCTGCTGCAGTCTGTAAAATGTCAGCTTCTTACCTGTACTCCTGGTGTGTTTGGTGTAAATATGCATTTAGGATTGTGGGTTTTAAAGAAAATACTGCTGGTTTATGAGCTGAAGAAGTTGCTGTAGTTTATCCTATATGTCTATATTTCTAAGGAGGAGGATTAGCCCCACAGGCTGTAAGTGCCCTTCAGAAATGTGTGTGCCAAGAAGCAGAAGCATCAGGGGTGTGACAGCAGGGGTGGCAATTGAGGAGTAAAATAACTTTGTTGTTGTTGTTGTTGTTGAAGAAATGCTTTTTCACATGGTTTCAATATACCCAAGGGCACAAGTCCATATGGCTGATTATTTACACACAAAGTCATGTCAGGGAAAGGATTTCCATCTGGAATTATTACTGAGTCAGAGAAGGGTTTGGGGTTGGAAGGGAGCTTAAATCCCATCCATTCCAACCCTGCCATGGCAGGGACACCTCCCACTGTCCCAGGCTGCTCCAACCTGGCCTTGGGCACTGCCAGGGATTCGGGGGCAGCCACAGCCAGGGCCTGCCCACCGTCACAGGGAACAATTCCTGATTCCCAAAATCCCATCTAAATCTGTGTCAGTTTGAATCCATTTCCCTTTGTTCTGTCACCCCCCGCTCTGGTCCAAAGCTCCTCTCCATCTTTCTCTTTTCTAGTCACTGTAGTTCTACAATCAGAGCTTTAAAACAAATGTTTTTTAAAAGTCATGCAAAGCAAAAAAAAAAAAATCAGAAGTCCCCATTCCCTTGGGATTTGGATCCAGTGGTTTTTGATGCAATGCCAGAGCATCCCAGTGAGATTTCAGTGGGAGGGCAGCAGGTCCATGGTGCAGAACTGGCTGCAGCCTTCCTGCCCATCCCACTGTCCTGCTCCTTATTGCACTCTGAGCTCTTGAACAACAACTTCAAAAAACCCCGTCAGATACCAAAGTGTTTTAATTTAATTTACCTCCTGACCACCAAACCCTTGTGCACAGACAGGTAAATTCTCCTGTTTTGCTAATGGGATCAATGACCAACAGAGGGGGGGAAAATACAAAGGAAGGAATCTCATTAATTGAGTGACTTTTGTGAGGAAAATGTCAGTGAAATGCTCGGTGCCCTCAGGGTCACCCAGCAAACATGTGACAAGGCTGGGGACAAGTTCTCTGTGCTTTGTGCCCAGCCTCATTTAAAAAATAGTAAACTAAAGCTACCTGCATCAGCCAGACTAAAGAATGGGTCTTTTTATAGCAGGAACCATAGGGCTTCCCAGACAAGACATTCGAAAACTATTATCACATATTGCCTTGGAAAATAGAAATAGGTAACTAAGAGGTGCCTTGATTAACTTTATTTACACACAGGGCATTTTTTCTAATCCTTAGAAGTTTTTTTCACAGCGTTTTTAGTTTTGAAGATTATTTTAGGATTAAAATTTCCATGTATTTGGCAATCACTAATCGTTCCCTTCTGAATTCTTGCAGGAATGTAACTTATTACCAGTCCTTCCAGATATAGTTGGATATAAACTTTTGTCCCTAGATTAGACTATTAGAAGATTATTTGATTTTTTAAAAAGTTTTTAGGAGCTGGTTTTACAACTCCTTGCTGCAAGGACAGTGGGGTTGCTTGGGTGAGTAAGGACCATTCATATCATGAGAGGTATAAAAATTCAGTCTGTGTATTTAAGGTATTTATTTTGTTTCAGAAATATTGAAAATAGATGGTTTCCTATTTCTAAAAGCACCTAGAGCCAGTCTGAAGGAAGATAGTTATGAAATAACATTAATAGCTGCTGTAGATAGGGCATGTTTGATTATATTATTATAAATATACCACTATAATTTATTGCATTTACCTTCTTTTTGTATAACAATGGGGTGTAATTGAAGGGGCTATTTATTTAGGGAGAAAATGGGAATATAAATGAAATCTTTCTAAGTTGCATGGATAAAGGGATGCACAGACCTTTTTGTAATGACAACACACTTAAGAGTGCCATGAGTTAACATGGATTTTAGGGTCCCAGGTAAGCTAAACTCTGAGAGTCTCCTAAGAGATATTCCAGAGAAACAAATCCATTAATGCAAAGGCAAACACATAAAATCCTCTGTGTCTACAGTTTAAAGGAATACAACAGAATAATTATCATTCCTGAGTTCAGATTTTGAGTAATGGGGCCTGTGCTGTCTGTTCTGTTTACAATGGCTTGTGCTTTGTGGGTACATATCAAATGTTGTAATATATTTTTATTACATAGAGTTAATGGTTAATACAAAGTGACATATATACATAAATACATACTAAATCTGTATATTGTGATTTTGTTAACTTTACTGTTAATGAAATGTGATTATGACAAATGACTTGGCATGAGCTATTTTTTCATATAAAATTAATGTTTTAAAAAGCCTGTTTCACTTCATTGTTGCAAAAGTCAAGCCTGTGGTGTCATTGCAATGCTGGGACAGGTCAGTCCTGGTCAGTCTCTCCCATTTTTTTGGAAAACAGCTACAAAGTCCATTGCAATGGAATATTACTTCATTCCAATATGATCAACACTAGGTATAATTGGAGAATAATGTTTATATCTAATCTTGGATATATGTTTAGCCTTGGTAGACGTGATTCTGCCTAAGTTGAGTTCTTCCCTGACATCTTGGGCAGGTTTGGGTTGGTGTGAATTCAAGCTTGAGTGGTTTCCTTCTGCTCCCTGAACATCCTCCCCTGAATATTCAGAAATTCCACAGAAATGTTGAAGGCTCTTCCTCAGCACCACCTCAGTGGTTTGCATCCTGCACAGGGCAAAATTCTGGTCCTCAGAGAAGAGAGTCTTTCATTTTCTATTTAAAGTCCAAATTCTTGGTCCCCAAATGGGTTTTTTTCTGATTTAAAGGGATTCATCATTAATACTTTAATAATTAATAGTGAATTTTATTAACATAGAATCACAGAATGGTTTGGATTGGGGTGCACCTTAAAGGTTATCCCATTCCACACCACCTTCCACTCCCTGGAATCAGCAAAATTTCCAGGCTTCTCCCTGTGATCTCCAGACAGAGATTTGAGCTGAAGATTAAATTCCACTCCAGTGCACAGATTCGGCCTCTTAAGGGCTCTTTTGCTTCCCACCCAGGTGTTAAATCTCCACTGTAGAAAAGCAGAAGAGATCCCAGAAGAGCTGAAAATTCACAGACATCAAATAATTTCTGATTTAACCAACACGATTACTTTGTGCTGTGTTTTTTATTCCCACTTCCCCCCATTATTTTAAATCACTATTTTCCCCACCTTTCCCTGTGCATGCCCCACCTCCCTGCCAGGCACAAATTAACAGGAGGCTCCAGATTAACACCCTGCTCTCACAAAGGCTGGCAGGGCTGGGTGAGGTAAATCATTTATTCACATCCAGCCTGCAGCCACTTTTAATTTGTACTGAGAGCAAGGCACAAATCAGGCTCCAAATGCAAAGATTTCTCTTCTTTGAAAGGAGAAGCTGGCTCTGCAAACCTCTGAGAACAATGGTGCTCTCACACAGGGAAAAAGGCATTTCCCAGGATCACAGCTCCATCCTGGGCTCCAGCAAACAGGCAGAGGAAAGCTGCTGACACCATGGGAGAGACTCTGGGATGCTGTTCCTTCTCTGAATCTGTGGGAGGTTTTATTTTGCTCTGGTCTCCATTACAACTTTTTTTCCCCATCCCTTAGGAAGGACCTAAATATTGTCTTTCACAGCACAAAGGAATATTAATTCCTGGAAAGTTTCGCCGGGAGATGTAGCAGAGACAGAATAATTACCCTGGAAAATGCAAGGAAGTGCAGTTTCAAAGGACTTACCATCCACATCATTATATAACTTTTTTTTCCTTTACCAGCATCGTGCTAGAACCAGGTTAAAAGCCTCATGGCAACTTCTGCTGGCCTGGCTCTGGGTGGAAAGCAGCTACAATGCCAGCAAGACAGTGGGCAGGTTCCAGTACCTCCAACAATGCCAATATTTATTTGAATCTTTTGTATTTAGTAGCACCTGCAGTGTGTAGAAGAGGAACCCAGCCAGAGCTGCAGGAGTCCCAACACAAAATAGAGAGCTCAGGTGTGTCCCTGAGCCATTCTGGTCCCTGACACTGGAGCAAATCTCAGCACAGCACCAGGGACACAAGAGGCCTCTAAAGGGAAAATGTTGGGAGCCATTCAGTGGCCTCTGGGACATCTGGTGACAAGCAGCTGACCTAAACTGGTATTACATCTCTTTGTGGGGTGGCACAGACTGTTTTCCTGTGGTGAGCTGGAATATGCAGTGCAAACATCACAGGAATATCCATTTTGATCAGAGGGATGGAGCACCTTTGATATGGGAGAGCTGGGGGTGCTGACCTGGAGAGGAGAAGGCTCCAGGGAGAGCTCAGAGCCCCTGCAGGGCCTGAAGGGGCTCCAGGAGAGCTGGAGAGGGACTGGGGACAAGGGATGGAGGGACAGCACACAGGGAATGGCTCCCACTGCCAGAGGGCAGGGATGGATGGGAGATTGGATGGGAATTGTTCCCTGGGAAGGTGACACTGCCCTTATCCTGTCACCCGCTGCCTGTATGCAATGTCCTCCTCCCTGCCTTCTATAACCCCCCTTAAGCTACAGAATGACCCAGAGACAAACAGCAAACCTGGCAGGACTCTGAGGGTCAGAACTGATCCATGCTGAGTTTTTTTCTGAACTTGGGCAGGGTTGCACTTTCCTCCATTAATATCTACAAAGACCTACACTTTCTCAGGATTGCAAATTCTTGTTTTATCACTACGAGAAAAACCCCTGAGGTTTAGAGTTTTTAAAAAAATCATCATTTGTTAGTTTGTACAAGGCTACTTTTTCCTTCCATTTTTTCTGATCCAAGAATTGCTTTCAGTGCTTTGTCATCTGTCCTCATTTAATCCATTTCAAAATTTATCCTTGCAGCATGAAACGTTGCTGTTGATCCCATTAACTGTCTTCTAATAATTGCAGGGTTTAAGAAAGCTAAGGACAAAAACTGACTGAAATTAAGCTTGAAATGAATAAGAACATGAAAAAAAACTGAGTAGGAGTATGGTAATTACATGCTTATGACTGTGACATTAGGCAAAAGAAAACAGAGCAGCAGATGGTATCTGAATCTAAAGAAAAATGTAAATGATGATGAACTCACACCATTCCCTAAATAATGGTGTGTTTAGCAGCAGGTAGATGTTCCATGTAAAGAAGTGCTGCCTGATAATTCAAGGACATAGATCCAACCCAGGAGGGACATACCAGCATCCTTTATTAGATGAGAAATCACTTTCTCACTTTCTGTGCACTGCAGGGCCTGTACCTCGCTGTCCTGGCCATTGTGCTTGTCAATAAACTCACATTAGTGCTGATATTTGTCACTGGTAATCACATAAAACATCATCTTCTCCTGGGTAGCTTTAACACAGAAATTGCAGCCTGGGTGGGTTTGTTACAGATATTTTTTCTCATAATTTGTCCCTTCTTTGCAATGCAAAAGAAAGAAGAGGAAAGGAATATATATATCTATGCATTTTTTCATATTTATATACTTCTATATTTGTAGCACCTATAAATATGTATGGCCTTTACAAACATATTCCTCCAAAGGAATACTACAAAGGCAATAAAATCTATTATCTGTTAAAATGGATCAATTAATTTTATGGAAGATATTAGTATTTTGTAATTATAATCTCCACTTCTTCCACATCAAGAGGACTGAAAGAATGTTTCTGCCTAGCAGCAAACAATGAATATACATGGGCAGTGAGATCATCTCAGAAGAACTTGGAGTTACTTTGGATTGTTTTCTCCTCTATTTTTTGGCCAGTGTTCACAGACTCCTTCCAGGGACTGAGGCATGTTCTTGTTATGGTGAAAATGGGCAGAGTAGGTGGAGTTGATCAGGTGACATAGGTACCACTGATGCCTCAGGTTTGACTTTTCTATTTTTGAGATTCTGTGCTGCTTTAGTGTGTGGGTCTGGGTTCACATCAGGGATGCTGAGCTCTGTGCACAGAGCAGGGAGACAAAACAATTCCTGCTCCAGCTGGGCACCAAGGACAAATGATCCAAATCTCAGCCCAGGAGCACAAACACCATGGGCTGGAGAGAGAAAAACAAGCAGGGTGGGACTGCCTGGGCTAAAGCTGGGATGGGACAATGAACTGCAAGGTGCAAATGGAGCAGAACTGATCCCAGGGACAGAGCCCGTGCCCGGCTGTGCATTTTGGGGCCATTTTGGTTCATCTTGGGTGCAGCCCTGGCTGGGCTCTGGTGCTGCCCAAGGTGGATCCATGGAGGAGATCCTTTGAATAAATCCCTGCTTTATTCTTTAGCTCTGTCCAGTCTCTGCTCTAGGGCAGCCTGAACAAGGCATCACTACCTTTCTAATTTTAATTTTTCTTCCTCCATAACCCAAATTCCATGAGTGCTACAAAACCTCCTTCAGTTTTAGGAGGGAGGCAAATATCCAGTGTGGCCCCATGTGAGCTCCATTACACCATCCCAGACTGTCTTACAGTGTATTTTCTCTTTTCCCTGTCCACCCCAGTTCCCACCAGCTCTTCAGTCAGATGGGCTGGCAAGTTACAGCTCGTTATTCCCTATATTTTGCTCCTTTTAATGGATGCAGGTGCACACACTGCTGCACTGCTTTCCCCAGGAGCCCACAGCTCTTCATCATCCTATTAAAGTGATTCCATACTTGCCATCATTTTCACATTAAGATGATCAGCTTTGACTGCACACACAGAGATGTTCAAATTATTTGTTGTGAACAGCTGATCAGATTTAGGTCTGTTTGCTCACAAATTACCCCCTGCCTGTTTGAAGGGTTAGAGAGCTGCTGAGTCACTGAAGCTATCCAAGATATTTTGGGCTAGAGGGGCACCACTGTTGCTTACAGAGAGCTGATGTGACAAATGGTGGCTGAAATGCCAAGGGGCACTTTGTGGGGAGCACCTTGGCAGTGCCTGATCTTCAGGAGGTTATCAATCATCATCATCAATTCAGGTGTGCACAGAGCAGCAGTGCAACACAAACAGCCCCAGTGCTAACCAGTGGCTCTGTCAACAGAGCACTGAGGTATTAAGCGATTAAAAAATATATTATTGTCACTTCTGTGGCCTCAGGATCAGGGCAGGGCCTGTCCCCTGTGCTGAGGTGTCTGAGGGACCTCAAATCCTTGTCCAGTTCTGGGTCCTTCACTGCAAGGAGGACATGGAGGGGCTGGAGGGTGTCCAGGGAAGGGAACGGAGCTGGGGAAGGGTCTGGAGGCTCTGAGGGAGCTGAGAAGGGCCTGGAGAATCCCTGAGGAGCTGGGAAGGGAATGGAGAATCCTTGAGGAGCTGGGCAGGGGCTGCAGAATCCCTGAGGAGCTGGGAAGGGGCTGGAGAATCCTTGAGGAGCTGGGAAGAGGCTGCAGAATCCTTGAGGAGCTGGGCAGGGAATGGAGAATCCTTGAGGAGCTGGGAAGGGGCTGCAGAATCCTTGAGGAGCTGGGCAGGGAATGGAGAATCCTTGAGGAGCTGGGAAGGGGCTGGAGAATCCCTGAGGAGCTGGGCAGGGGCTCACCTGGAGCAAAGGAGGCTCAGGGGCCCTTGTGGCTCTGCACAGCTCCTGCCAGGGAACAGGGACAGGAGCAGAGGGAACGGCCTCAGGCTGGGCCATGGCAGGCCCAGGGTGGATTTTGGGAACAGTTTCCTCATGGAAAGGTTTGTGCAGGCCTGGCACAGCTGCCGAGGGCAGCGGTGGAGCCCACATCCCTGGAGGGATTTAAAACTCTGCAGATGTGGAGGACACAGCCTTGGCAGAAGGAATGGTTGAACCCAGACACATCAGAGGGATTTTCCAGCCTGAAAAATTCTATTACATAAAATACTCTATAAATTTAAGAATATACCTCAAATTACATTTTTATTGGTGGTTTGTTTCCAGCAGCACCCACAATGTGCTGGGACCTTTGATGGACATCCAGGAGAGGATGGGTCATGAACTTTGATGTAGAAATTCCCCTGCTTTCCCAGTGAGAATTAGATAAGGACAGACTCTTGGCAAGCTCTGGAATGCTGATAAGGAAGTCTATCAAATGCATTGCCAAAGGGGCTGGGCAGTTTTATCTCGATATCAGCAGGCTTTGTATGGTTTCAGCAGAAGAGAATCTGTTGTTTCCTCTCTAAAGTCTCTTTACAACCTGGCATAAACTGTGGCCAAAATATCAAATATTTCCAAGGAAACATTTTCAGATACACAAGTCACAGGAGATTCTGGGGTTTCATCAGCAGGGTGGGGCTTCTGTTTTGTTTGTTTTCTTTTCCCCTCTCTTTTTGCATGGTGGGAGGGATGTTATAACCACTATTTTACATCCTGAGCTCTCAGGCTCACTGAAATTCAAGGAGATGCAATCAGGGAAGCAGATAAACACTGGGGACTCCTACACTCTGCTCTGGCTGTTGCTATATTAAGGCTGCACTTGCACAATTTGGGGTTTCTAATGTGGAACAATTGGAGCTCTGCAGTGCTGATGCCCCCTGAGGGCTGCCTGCCCTCCCATTTCTTGTGTGCCCACACAAACACACACCCCACTGCTGCTGGGGGTCACAGACATTCATTTCTACTTCATTTTTAACACCCTGATTTGCTCCTTCCTCCCCCTCCAGAGTTTGTATTTTTCTTTCTAATAACAGGCATTTATGTCGTTTTAAATTGGAAATGGGTGATTTCAACATCCTCAACATTTCCATCAACAGCTGATTGTCAAATCACAAACTCATATCAGCATTTGATGAAATATAATTTGCCACCATCTGCTTCTGAACTCTCTGGCTTGGGCTGGCAATCTTGAATTGCCAGCACTTATCCTTTGTTGTTCACCTCAGTGGCTGCTTGAGGAACATGGACTATTTGAAAATTCAGGAAAAATAAAATTAATTCAGGAAAAATATGGGACTAGAATATTTCAACTGGAATCTTCTTTTCCATCTTTCAGTTTTCTCTATGTAATTGAAGTTCTGTTTCTCCCACCCCACTTTCACACTTCTTCTGGTCTCATTTCCCAAAAATCTACCAAGCTTCCTGCAGAAGATAGGGAAGAGTTCTAGGGAAGCTCTATTGATTTATATTTATATTAAATCAATCATGCAGCAGTCAAGGTCTTAATCATACATCTGAAGACTGTGATAATCTGAAAAGTACCCGCTGGAGACTCTTTCTGCTTTAAGAATGATACATTACTCCTGAAGCTGAGATGGAAATCAGCAATTAATTCCTATGGACATTTTCATTAGTGAGAAACAGATTTTAAAATGCTGGATTTTCTCCAAACCAGGTATGTTCTGCACACAATGCTGAGGGTGCATTGGCCGAGGGTGGACAGGACCTTCAGTACCCAAATTTAGAGTCATCAAACTGGACCTTGATGACCTTTTTAGGGCAAAAGTTACAGAAAATGTGCAAGTAAAAGCAGATGAATACCTCTGAGGAACTACTCTCAAATTTCTAACACTCAAGGAATTTGTTTTAGTATTTTTAAAGGACCATATAGCAGCCAGAAGTAGCAAAGCCCTTTAGAATGAAACTGAATAAGGAGATTTAACAGCTTATGTCTCTCTGGTGGAGCTGTTGATTGATTGCCTTGGTCCTTCAGTGCAATCATTGGGGTTGGATGTTCCCAGAAATCATTATGTTCATCACAGTGGCTCCAGCTGCCCTTCATTAGCCAAATACAGAAAAATAAGGCAGATCCAGGGCAGATCATAGAAACAGAATCAGTTTTTTCCTCCAGTTCCCATTCCTCTCCCAAGTATTCTTAAATTCACCTGTTCTGCTTGTGAGGACAACCTTGGAGTCAGGAGATGATCCCTGAGCTGAGCCAAACCCAAATTAATGATTCCATTCACCTGAGAGTTCCAGGGCTCACAAAACTGTAATGAATAGCGATGTGATTTTACCACTTTTTACACTGGAAAACCTGGAACCAGATCCAGATCTTTGTGGTAAGAAGCAGATCTCAGATTTAAACCCTTCCTGGCCTGGTTAAGTGAGATTATTCTGCCATTGCTCCTTATTAACCCAGATATTGAATTTCTGTCACATCTAAACCACAAAAAATAATTCCATTTCTCATCTTTTTACTTGCTGACAGTAAGGCTGGATGAATATTTAATCTATAAATGACAGTTTACTCTGAATGCTCTTTTTTGTTGTTTTTGGGACAGCAGAGTTAATAAGAATGACTGGGCTGCTGACATAAGTGATGTATTGAATTTTATAAAGCAGCTGCTGCAAATTAGGAGAGAGAGTTAATGACTAGAATAATTAAAATATCAGGTGGTTGAGATTACTCAGTGTAATAATAGGTGGGAATGGTTACTGTTTTCTCTAAACACCAGCAGTATTTCAGAATACATAGTGCAATGCTCTTTTGTGGTGTTTTGGTGGAAAAACAATCACTTTCAAAAGTGCTGCTGTGATGTGAAAATCCAAATATTCTTTGCTGACATCCAGTCATGCTCCAGGAACCTTCCTCTGGGAGAGGCAAGTGCTTGAAAGGGGTCTGGTCTGAAGCTCAGTTTAGTAAAGAGCACAAAACTGTGGGATATTGGTTAATCCAGCCTCTGGAAATCACCAAATACCAGCAAAGGGAAGGTGGATTTAACACCTCTGAGTGTGACACCCAGCAGGTGAACAGAGGCATCAAACTCCTGAAAAGGCAGATTAAGTATTAAAAACATGCACCTGTAAAGCACCTTTGTGTTCAATGCCTGGAGTTTTTTTACAAGCTGTCAAAAATCCAATTATTGTCATTTTTAACTGATGAAAACACTCATTTACCTATTAATTGAAAGGTTTCACCAAAAATTGTTGAGTCTGAAATTTGTGAAATGTGTGATAATATCCTTTATGTGCCTAATGAGAAAAACTCATTAAGAGTTTTTCTCATCAAACTCATGAGATGATAATTAAACTCAAGCATGTGAGCAATGTTTAAAATTTTAATGGAAGCTGTAATCTCCATCAAAATCAAATTGAGTCTCTTGTCAAGAGGACAGAGAAGCCACAAAAGCGATCAACAAATTTTTCTGCAAATCTCAGTGTGGCCTTGGTGGCTTTGTAAACCTCACCTAGCTATAAAGTGACCATGGATGCTTCAAAATGTTGATTTTACCAATGGAACATGGCAGAGAATGGTTATTTAGTGACAAGATTGCATTCACTGTTATGGCTTCATTGAATGCAAATTTTTCTGACAAAAAATCTTACAACATTACAGTGAAACACAGAAATGCCACCTGAAGTTCAATGACCTTCAAAAAGCAATTAAAGACCAGTAAACACTTCAGATTAAGTGTATAGATGTGATTTAAACTTGGAATTTTAAGGAGATATCAGAAGAAAACACTAAAACTTCTAGAAGTTAATCACCTGAAGCCAAGAGGATTCAAAACTGTTTATTAAGGACTGGAAAGAGCCAAAAAATCCTGTTTCTATGACAAAAGTACCCATGAAATCAAAGGTAAAAATCACTGATTCTTTCTCCAGGTGTGCAGCTGTTGCAGTAGGAGAGGAAAAGGGCTGTGAAAAGTTGTGTCCTTGGGGAGGGTGAAGCAGCAGAATTTCCCTGGGCTCTGGCTGGAGGGCTGCAAGGTGAGCACAGAGCTGGCTGTCCTGCAGCAGGAGGTGATGCCATCACAATCCATACAAATTATCTCTGCTTTTACACTTCCCCCTCAGGCTTACGGCTGCTGCCTAAATTCACCCAGAGCCTGGTGACAAAATAAAAGGTAAAAAAAAAGCTCCAAACTTGGGCTTTTTCAGAGCCACAGCAAAGGTGTGTCATGGCAGTTTTTAAAGGTTAATTAGTGGAAGGCATTGGTGTGAATCCATTTGTGTTCTGTTTCAAGTTTGTCTCTGTTTTGGTGTTTCTCAGAAAGGTCAAGCACCTGCCACAGTGTGACAAAAGAGACAAAGAAATCTGGCTGGGTCTCTGTCACTCACTTTGGGGACATGTCCCAAATTCAGTGAAAATAATGAGCTGAAGTTAGAGGAAAAAACCCACAACGATACATGGATAAGAGAAGGGAAAGTGGATGGTGACAGAAGCTGAAAATATGTGACAGCTTAAAAAATCCAATGAAAAAATGTATTTCCTAACTAGCACAGACAATGGTTTCATTCATTTTCATTTTCATCAGTGTTTTACCCACACAAATCTCAACCTCCTGGTAAAAGCCATACTCAGATGCTCCTAAAACTCTTCTGCTGCCAGTAAATTAAATTTGGATCAGAGATTACCAAATGGCAACACATTTCTACCAACTTGTTTACGCAGATATTGTTTCTATGGATTCCCAACCTGACTCACCCATCCCTGGCAGTGCCCAAGGCCAGGTTGGACAGGACTTGGAGCAACCTGGGATTGTGGAAGGTGTCCCTGCCATGGCAGGGGTGGAATGAGATGGACTCTGAGATCCTCCCAACCCAACCAGTCTGGGATTTGCAGAGAGACTGCAAATGAGAACTTCTGAGAGCTTCTTTGAGAGGTTACTGCACTTATGGTTATCGGGCTGGATGAGAAAACCTAGATGATAATGAAACCAATAAAAATGAGCAGCTGGATAACCTGACAGGGATAGTTAAGGAGAAGCCAGGCAGCTCCCACTGTGTTCTATGATTGTCAGGGCTCTGCATGGGAGCAGATGAATGATGGTTGGCATTATCAAGCAGAATGGAGCATCTCCTGTTTTAACCTTTCATTTGTTTAACCTTTCCTGTGTGGGTGAGGTTGTGCAGCTGAATTTCTTACTACTTGGAAAGGATTGTATTTTTCTCTTTTATATCAGGGATGATCAAGATTTAGCAAAGTTCTCACACAAGAGAACTGCTATAAGCTGTTCAAATGGATCTGTAATTACAATGGGGCTGAATCCACCCTCAAGTTTTATTTCTTGGCATCTCTGCAGGGCTGTCTGTTTTCCTCCAACACTAAAAGGAAAAGAGATTTAAAGCACAGACTCTGTGCTTTAAAGAAAAAAATTACCTGTTCTAAAGAGGTAAAAAAGGAGGCTAAATAGAAAACATTGGTATCCAGATTTACTGGCTTGTGGTTTGGATGTGTCTGAAGGTAAAATAATGGTGCTGTGTATTTCAAAGGAAAGGAACATTTTCACTCCCAAGTGCATAACTACAGCAGTAAATAGGGCACACATCAGTTTGCCATCATTATATCCAGGGCAGGCATAAACAGCATGAGACATTCACACATCTGATATTCCTGGTAAAACTCCTTGGAGCCTCAGTGCTTTCCAGTGCTGGACAATCAGAAAATAATTGCACAGACAAGTCCACTTGACAGCTATTAGGCCATTTATTTAGGAATGCCTGGACTAAAATGGAGTAAGGTCACCTGCATTAGTCCCAGGTCTGCTGTGCCCAAACTCGTGAAAGCACTAGTGACAGCCAGGAAAGAGCACCAAAGCCACTGTCCCCAGCACCTGAGGCCATCCAGTCTCAGCCAACAGATGTCCAAGGATTCCCCATCAAATCCATTCCTTCTTATCAAATGAAAAATAATTCCTCACAGGAAGAACCTCAGTTCTGAGAACAAAGCACAGGAACCTCAAGGTTTGTAAAGTTAAACTCTCACACCATTATCTCAAGGTAGAAAGACCTCACCTGCCAGGACTAAAGCAGTGGTTTCCACCTTCAATCCCATTTAAATTTGGCTATTTTGTTCCACTTCTGCCAGTGCATTCCAACCAAAATTGGTTTTGTGGGACTCCAGAGAGAACCCACCCAAAAAACTCAGTTCATAACCCAAAAAAACTTGTGTGCTCTTAATCTATCGTGATGGTCATAAAATCTACATATGCAAGTGAACACAACAAATTTAACTGCAAACAAATTGTCTGCTGTCATTACTCCATATTCCAAAATTATTTCACTTTGTTACCTGCACAAAGACATGATTAATCCCTTCCCACCTCTCAAGAAAAAAAATATCCCTTCTTGACAAACTGCAATTATATTTGCTGCACAGAAATACATGGCATACAGGATGCTGTAAGGGTGCAAAGAGGGTGAAATTAGTAAAATATAATTCCACAGGATGGAATGATTGGATGAGTTGTTTACTTCTGTTACTTAATTGAAATGATACAGACTTGGAGGCGTTCCATAATTTCAGTCACAGGGAATTAAAAGTGCACTCTTCTGTTTCATAGGAGCCTTTGCTGTTAGTTAATGGTATCTGCAGAACCAGGAAGGGCTGAAATTGCCTAAGAAATTTAGAAATATGATTATTTACTATGCAAGGGCTCTAGATTATATTTTTCATTCTGCAGTCTTTTGTCTTTTATGTGTTTCCTTCATTCCTTGACAATAAAAAAATAATTAATACAGATGGCACATGGTATTTTTACAGTAACTTTTCTACTCTGCTTTATTTTTTCCTCAGTTTAAATGATATTTTGCTGAATGTCTTTTCCAAGAATCCTATCAAACTGGCAAAAACTGTAAATAGCAATCAAAATGTTTAAACCAGAATTGTATTTGGAAGAGTAGGCTGCAGTCTGCTACCAAGCATGTTCAAAGATGTTTATTTAGCCACAGACTGGCTAAAATCATGCAGCTGACTGGTTTTTTAGGTGTAATTTAGGTAATAACATTGAAGCTAATGGAGCAAAGTCTTATTTTCATCAGCTGGTACTTTCCTTCACAGGGAAAGTGTCAGAATCAACATCAGTTGATTCTTTCCTAGATGTGCTCTGCATCTTTCCTGAACCTCAGTCCTGTTCTGCTGTACAATTTTACTACTCAAAAGCCAACAATAAAGCAAAACTCCTGCTCCCAAAGAGGCATGAGGCCAGAAAAGCAGCAGCAAGAGGAGCAGGCCTGCAGAGGAGCCCAGAACCCCTTGTATGTCACAGAAGGCAGTAGCATGAGATGAGCAGGAGCACAAAAGGCACCTCAAGTCAGGCCAAAAATCAAGAAAAAAGATGGTATCAGGGGATTTGTGAATTAAGCACCCCTCAGTGACTAAGCCTCTCCTCTCATACATGACACAAGTGGCTGTATCCTCAGGAAAAGCTTTGTTCAGGTCCTTCTCCCACGTCAGGGAAGAACTGCCACACCACAGTGGTCCTGATCCCAAAACCTTTTTGTCAGGTTTAGTTCATGGAGTGAAATTGCAGCCTTGAAAAGCCAGAGGAGAAAACACTCTGGAATTTAACTCTGGCAGCACAAAGCATCCTTAAATCTAAACAACCCAAGCAGGAAAGCAAAGGTGGGTTATTCTCTGCAGGCTTTTTTCCTGAAATATAGTGCTTATCAAAGGGGGAACTTTCAGAGAAAGAGAAATTCTGACACAAGCTTTAATCACATTAAACAGAAGTTGTCGCCTCTCAGCTTTTCCTCCCATATGAGAATAAAACATAAAGAGTGTCAAAACTTTTCTGAGTTGCAAAAATATACCAATTTCATACTTTAGATGCTTTTCTCAATTTTTCATTCAGAACACTTCACGTTTGTAAGTATCTATTTTTGCTGCTGTTGTTTTTTATCCTTTCTCTTCAATTTTAAAGAAAACAGACTGACAAAGGATTAAACAACCCAACAAGCAAAACATTTCATTCCAGCTCAACTCAAAACACCTTCCTCCATTCTCCCTGTCCCTCCCCTCAACCAGGGGCTCCTTTTGGCTCGACTTCATTCTGACTTTTTTTTCCCACCAAAAAATGAGAACCCCCCCCGAGCATCCATCCAGCTCCACAAACAGCAAGGCCTCATGGTGCAGAGAAAAAGGCATGAAGAGATGGGCTATGTAACTCTCACTACGACTACAGCCAGGCTGGGAGAAGCAGAGCTGGCGCTGCGCTCTACCGCCGCTGCCACCGCCGCGCCCGCTGCCGCAGCCGGCGCGCCGCCAGGCTCAGGGGCTGCTTCCCAAACTTCCTCATGATCTCCTTGATCCTCGCCAGGTTGGTCTTGGAGATGGTGAAGTCGCACTGGGTGGCGCCCATGTCGTAGCCCACCTCGCAGGTCTTGGTGGCGGCGGTGTAGCCCTCGGCCTTGACGCCCACCACGTACTCGCCCGGGTTGAGGAGACGCCAGTAATCCCCGTCAGCTCCTGGTGGGGGGAAAAATGATGGTTTTCAGGGCTTTGGCCCTTTCTCCTTGAGGATAGGGGTGTTTATAAAGTCACAGAATTGCTGAGGTTGGGAAACATCTCTAAGATCCTCAAGTCCAACCATCAACCATCCCCATCATGATGACCACTCAACCATGCCCTCATGTGCCATGACCACAGATTTTTAGAACACTTCCAAAGATGGAGACTCCACCACATCCCTGGGCAGCCTGCTCCAGTTCTTTAAAACCCTTCCCATGAAGAAATTTATCCTAATATCACATCTAAACCTTTCCTGGGGCAACCTGAGTCCATCAGATGAGGATCCAGAATCACATGGGATAGGCTGATTTGGAAGGGACCCACAAGGACCATCGAGTCCTTTCCCCTTTCTCCTTGAGGACAGTGGTGTTTATAAAGTCACAGAATTGCTGAGGTTGGGAAACATCTATAACCCTCAAGTACAACCATCAACCATCATGTTGACCACTCAACCATGCCCTCATGTGCCATGACCACAGATTTTTAGAATGCCTCCAAAGATGGAGACTCCACCACATCCCTGGGCAGCCTGCTCCAGTTCTTTAAAACCCTTCCCATGAAGAAATTTGTATCCAAACCTTTCCTGGGGTGTCATGGACATATTTTCTGAAAAATCCCTTTGCCAGGACTTTTCTCCTGAGAAGCTGAGAAGCCTCAGAGGAAAAGAAAAACAATAATTATCTGCTGCTGTGGAATGCAACAGGTGCATCTTTGATTGGTCTTATGTAGTTGTTTTTAATTAATGGCCAATCACAGTCCAACTGTCTTGGACTCTCTGGTCAGTCACAAGATTTTGTTATCATTCCTTTCTACTCCTTGCCAGCCTTCTGATGAAATTTTTTCTTCTATTCTTTTAGTACAGTTTTAATATATAATTTTCCTTTAATATAATATATATCATAAAATAATCAATCAGCCTTCTGAAACTTGGAGTCAAGATTCTCATCTCTTCTCTCGTCCTGGGACCCCTGTGAACATCACCACACTGGCGCAACCTGAGTCCATTAAATGAGGACACAGAATCACACGGGATAAGCTGATTTGGAGGGGACCCACAAGGACCATTGAGTCCAACTCCCAGCCCTCACCATCCCCAGAAGTCCTTGGCCATGGGTAAGATGACACCACAGGTAGAACCCTCCATTCTCACACCAGGAGGGTGTCCAAAGCTCCCTCACCACAAATACCCCTCCTCATCCTGCCAACCCCAGAGAAAGACACACCTCAACCATATTTTCCAAATTACGCAAAAAGGCTCCAAACAAGCTGTAGGTTTTTGGCAGTTGGAAAGGCCTGAGGAAAAATCTGGTGATTCCCATGGGGTAAAAAAGACTTCTGCCAAACCAATCCTAACTGAGGGATCCAGAGGAGCCCCAGTGAAATATCCACATCACACAACCCTGATTAGACTGCCAGGACACAGATTTTGGTGCTGTTTGTTAGGAAAAGTGTGTGAATACATAATATTAACTCACTTTGAGGAGTAAGTAAATATTCCCTTCTATCAAGCCTTACATTGGGGTTTATTACACTGATTTTCCTACAAAGTAAATTCACCAGGATATTTAACCACCTGGTTTAATGTAAATGCACAAACCAAGCTCCTGCAATCAACTAACCTACTCAGAAAAATGTATTTTAGCACCTCATTGAATCAGGAGTTTTTGGTTTCTTCTTTTTCCCCACGAATGATCTCAGATATATCCATTTTATGTACCCATATGTGCATCAGGATTGTTTAAAGCTTCTTTTAAATATGATTTTAACCACCGAATATTCTTAGCTGTGAACTGAAAAAGGGGAAAAACTGTTACCTAAAATTAGTTTTTCACTCTGTCCTGGAGGAACTCCCTGTGAAGGAAAGTACATATTCAAATATGCAATTCCATGTAAAAATAGAAATGGAACATCGCCTGCATGAGGAGGGGTTGGGGTTTTTTAGCACTGATGAGACCTGACAGCCTTACTAACACCAGCCTGGGCTCACTGGCAGTGCAGAGCGTAGCAAAAACTGAAGATGATTTGCATAAAAATATTTTTTATTTGGGGAAGAATCAGGCTGGTCAGCCTCTGTTTAAAGAAACAACGTTTTAATTTAGGGTTTGGTAAAATAAAAAATGTGTTTGCAAACAGCAAGTGTTAACAAATGGCAATATTGATGATACCCTGACAGTGTAGCCTCTGGGTATGCCAGAATTGTCCCTGATCAGGTCCATTCTTACATCCCAATATGATCAGGGGCTTTTAAGTCAATTTGACCACATTTGGGGTGATAATAAGGCCCACATTTTCAGTTCCTCATGACTCAGGCATTTTTAGGAAACGCTCTAAGAGAGGCTCTTTTATTCAGCTCTCCCTCACCACTGGGACTGTTGGAAGCTGAACAAAAGGCCAAACCACAAATCTGCCCAAATTCCTCCTATTTATCCCCAAGGGCTCATTTTCAGCTGTAAATGCCCTGGCAATACCAGGGGCCAGGCAGAGGGCTCTGCATCCCCTGTGGGTGGCTGTGATCACATCCCTGCTCCCAGCCTGGCTTTAGCCCCAGGACTGCAAAGCTGACCCACATTTTCCTGACACATTTAGCAGCCACTTCATCACAACCCCACACAGGGCCAGGAATAAACCTACACATTCACACCCCATTGGGAATTCACTGCAAAGCTGGGTATTAAACCTTCAGCAGGATGCACATTCCCTGTTTCCACTTAGACAGGAGTATTTCTGTCAGCTGTCAGTGCCCAGAATTTAATACCAGGCTAAAAGGTTGGGGTTTTCTGAAAATCAGATTAAAACCAGTAAAAAAAAAATAATCAGAACAGATGGCAAAAAGAAACACAATTAAAAACACAGATAAATTTAGTAAATAATAGGTTTGCTGAAATAATAGGTTCCAGTGGGAGCAGGCTGGAGGCAGACTGCATCCATACCCACCTACTGGGGCTGGAAAGGGATTGCCATGTCTGCTTTGATAAAATAACAATGCATTACAGGACAAAGATAGCATTGCTATGAATTTAATATGTCAGACTACTCCATAAATTCTGCAATTAAGAGAAATGTCCTTTGAGCCTGATAGGACAGAGCTTAGTTACAATTAAGCAATTGCAAAAGTGCAAAAGCAATTTTTACATTTAAATGTGCTAAACTGCAGTGATTTAAATACATTATAAAAATCTTTCTAATGCTTTTTTACCAACAAAAGACTCTCCAGGAAACCTGGCCATAGTGCTGCATACTCAAAGCACTATACACAACTTAAACTCAACTTTTCTGTATGGACCAGGCATCCAGGTCCATGGATGCTGAATGAGGCTGGAGAATGGTAATACCAGAATTATGCTTAGCTTGGATTAATTAAATAAATATTTAATAGGTAAATATATTTAATTTATTAAACATTACTAGATTCTACTTCAAAATCCTTGGGTTTTGGTACATAAAATGAAAATACATTTATGAAATCACTGCAAACTTACCAAAATATTCATAAAAATTTCTCTGGACACTGTGAAATTAAATTAATTACACCTTAGTTCAGAAACCACACAGAAGCATCTGTCTTTGAACTCTGGCTGTGACAACGAGTGTTTCACCAGGAAGAAACTGCATATTTCTCCATCAATATTTACTTTGTCATTTCCCAAATTACAGGAGGCAACCCCCAAAACTGTCTTGGCACCATGGAGGGGGAAAGGTGCATTTTTCCACCCAACTGAACTCTTTCTGCAGAGGTTTTCTCACAGAATCCAGCCCAAATATGACTGTAACAATGTGGAATCACTCAGACTTAATCAATAGTTACATCTGCATTGAGAGAAAATGGAATAATTCCCCACAAAGCTCTTGCCCCTGGAATCAATGCCTTCAATTAGCCCATTAATGGTGTTAGCTGAATGTCAGCATCCCTCTCCTTCCATCAGGGATATTGTATCCAGGAGAAAGCCAAACCAATCTGCTTTTATTTCAGTCCACAGGAAGAAGCAAAGGAATTTTCTCAAACCTTTAAATGTTATTACAGGGCTTTTACAGGCAACTTCTGTCTGGCTCCACAGGGCAGCTGACCACGGTAATGCAGCAGTGAAACAGCAGAGCTCTGCTCACTTGAAACAAAACTTTTGTGAATAGAGATCCTGGCCATAATTCTTCCCCTGCTTGGCCTATTTTTACATCAAGGCAACTCAGGGGTTTAAATGGGCACATTTTTCATTTTAAAAGGTATAAATGAAGGGAGACTGCTGACAATTTGCCTTCTTTCTCTGGAGTTATACATGTCATTTTAGCTTCTTGGCTCCAGCATAAATCCTCTAGTTTCAGGGACTAATGAGATGTGTATTGTTATCTGGATAATATGAAACAAGATAGAACTTTTATGTTCCCAATTCCACAGTGATTCCAGAGTGTAAGCTTAAACGTCTCATTAAAAAGAAAAATTAAAGGGAATTAAATAAGTATTTTTATTTTTACTAACAAATGCAGATGGCCTTGAGCCATGGAGGCTCAGCAATAAGTCAAGATGTAAATAGCTGCAAGACTCCCTGACTGTTACAAGGTGGATTTTGAGATCTTGCACATTTATTGCACTTTATTTTTATTTTTTTTCATGACAATCCAGAGTACAGAGAGCTGGAGATTAATCACATATTGCATTAACTCAGAGCAGTACATTAATTTTGTTAACAGAGTAACACAACCCACACTTTATGGCAGACTTTCAGCACTGCCAAGGCTTCCAAGACAGGAAAAACCAGCTGATTACTTTAATTCCCACTGTCATTTCCCAGTGGTCCCATTTTGAAATATTTAAGGCAGAATCATTATTGCCTAATTAAGTATCTGTCATTCAGTGCTTTCTTTCACAATGGAGACACAGTAGCACTGAAATTAATCATAAACTAAGTTAGATATTCCAAGATTCATTATTGGCTCAGATCACCTCTTGTGGCAAACATGGAAGATTTGGAAGTCACAAAGCTCTATGATATTCCAAGGCCTGAAATCAGTTTATCTGCCTCACTCTGTGCCTCAGTGGCAAAGCAAATGGAAGTGGTAGCAAATGAAGAGCACAGAACCCCAGTAAAGAGATAAAACCCCACAAAATTAGCATTCTTAAAACATGTGGATATGGTACTTAGGAACATGGTTCAGTGGGTTTGTTTTTAAACCACAAATCTGTTCTTTTGATATTTTGTATTTTTGGGTTTTTTTACCTGTGCGAATGTCATGGTTGACGCCTTCCACTGAAATAACAGCATTTGGGATTCCCTTTCCATGCACATCTTTCACAATGCCTTTGATGCCACGATGGACCTGGGAAGAGAATTAAAATAGCAAGTAAATATTGCACAGCAAAGAACAGTAATTGTCCTAGGAACTTACAATGAATCTTTAATTCCATAAGTGAATTATATTTTTATATTCCCACTTTATGGCTCACAACATTGTGAACATCATTATTAACCCTTTAGCAGCCCTTCAGGCATTAACTTGAGAATCAGTTTGTGAATTTTGTTAGGATTCCTGAGGCATCAAATTCAAGATATAGATAAAAAGAACAGATGAAGCAGCAGATGCAATATTGGGGTCTTTTTCCAGAAACCCTTTCTAGCATGCTCAGCACCCACATCACATTTTCAGAAGCTTCGTTCTTTATTCCCTGAAGTCAAACCAGCCTGGCTGAAGCGCTATGTCTATAAAAATACCAATAACCACATAATTAGTCATGCAAGAAAAATAGTAGGTGTTGGAACCCTACTTGCTCAGAATTTTAGACATTCTGTACTATCAGGCACTGACCCCCAAAAAACCACTACACTTATCCTAAAACCATAAAAAAACTTCCAGAATTAAATAATAAAAGTAAAATTATAAGTGTGTAGTTTAAGTAAAAATGTATAATATCACATAATACAAAACTTTAAGTTTAAAGTTTTAGAATATAATAATATATATAAAATAAAACAAAAGTTTTAAAACAGAAAGGAATCATTCTTCTTTACCTTCTTCGTCACCTTCTTCTTAATAAGTTTAAGTAGTATTATATAATTAAATAAAAAAGTGCACATTGCAAAACACAAGTAATAAATTAAGTTAAAAATAAAAATAATAAGTATCACTTCTTAATTAGACAATTTATCCTTAAAAAACTTTGTAAAAAATACAACTCCATTTTTAATTGATTAATAAAATACTGTAAAACACACAACTTATAAAACTAATATAAATAAGTATAAAAATATATCAATATCATAATATATAATATATATAATATATAATATATATTATATAATATAATATAATATAATATAATATAATATAATATAATATAATATAATATAATATAATATAATATAATATAATATAATATAATATAATATAATATAATATATTATATATATTATTATATTATATTATATTATATTATATTATATTATATTATATTATATTATATTATATTATATTATATTATATTATATTATATTATATTATATTATATTATATTATATATATAACATAGTATAAGGAATATAACATAACATATAATTATAAAAATATTATATATTATTAATGCATTATTGATAAATATAAAATATAAAAAGTAATACAAATAAAAACTAATAAACATCTAAATCCAAACACAAACTTTCAGGTGAATACCTGTTCCATAAAAACAATCAGGGACTCGCGGTTGTTTTCCCACTCCTCTGGCAGCTCGCTCTCGTGGGGATATTTGTCACAGCCAACATAGATGGAGAGCTCAAAGCAGTTTGTGTGCAGGTAGCTGAAGTCATTGATGCCTGCCAATATTGGGGAAAAAGGGAACAACTTCATGGCCTTTTTAATCTATTGGTCAGATCTGAGTTTTTACACAAATTAATGTAACTTCTGTAAACACAAGTTGGGCATTCATCCACCTGGCTTAGCCTGCAGATTTGGAAGGGAAAAAAGATTTTAGAAATGCCAAATGTTCTGTAACAAAGCACCAGAGGGCTCAAGGCCAGGTTGGACAGGTGGCCTGGGCTGCAAGATGTGGCTTTGGGTGTGTATTCAATTCCCATCTGTCAGAGCTGGGGCAGTTATCTCTGTTCATGGGGCAGTTTTCTTTATCTCTCCCACAACCCATCCTCCCTCCAGGAGATCTCTTCTGTTCATGGGCCATTTATTATTAATTATCTGCTGTTCATGGCCAGTGAGTGTCCCTGCAGGGCTGATCCAATCCCAGCATCCCATGGGGAGATGCTCCGCCCAGGGGAGGAGCCAAGCATTCCTACCTGGATCCAGTCTGGGCTTTGGGACACCCCAGCAGCCTCTGCCCCCTGCATTGCCAGAGGAGCAGCTTTGTGCTGCCCTGCATGGCCAGAGGGAGCCCAGGCCCATCTGCAGCAGCCCTGGAGCTGCAGAGGAAAACTCCCCCCTTGTGCAGGATCCCTGCTGCAGCAGAGCCACAGCTGGCACTGCAGGAGGGCTGAGCCCCCATGGATGGGGCTGGGACACCCCCTGATACACAGAGGGCAGGGCATGGTCTGATTCTGTCAATGGTTTTTTGTATTAGTGCATTTTTTATTTTTTTTATTTTCTTCCTTAATAAAGTACTCTTTATTAAGGAAGAGTTAAGGGAGGGGGTTTGCATTTTCCATTTCAGGGGAGGCTCCTGCCTTCTTTAGAAGACACTTGTCTTTTCAAAGCAAGACAACAGGCCTTGGAGCAATCTGGGATAGTGAAATTTGCTCCAAGCAAGGGCGGAACTCGATGGGCTTTAAGGTCCCTTCCAACCCAAATCCTTCTGGGATTCTATTGATGGGAAAGATGGGAGCACAACCAGGAGAAAGGTCTCTATAAGAAAAAATTGTTCTTTTTGAAGAAAGCCCTAAGCATTCCTAATCCTGGACATTGCCCACAAAGCAGCTCTCCCTGATGAGTGCCCTGGGTGGAAATGGAATCTGTCTGTGTTGGGTGGCAGGGAGCTGCAGCTGTTCACCCAATTCACAGAATTCCCATTTGATAGAGCCCTGAATGCCAGCACACAGAGCTATGTGCTCACAGGGGCTGTTATGTAAAAGTGATTTATCAGAGCAGTTGGTGAAGGAGTTCCTCAGTTTGGTTTCCTCCGTGAGTAATCTAACAGATAGAAAAGCCAGAAAAATCAAGGCAGTAATAATTATTTTATGTTACATATGGTGTCTGTAGTTTGTAAGAAAGGAAAGGGTCTCTTTTCTCCCTGTCATGGTGCTGCAGAAGATTGGGATTGCACTGTTGCTCTGCAATAGGGATTTCCATCAGGAATATCTCCTAATCAAGCCCTAGGAACCCCAGTGCCTCCAGTCTCTGAGGAGCTGCAGTTTCATTCTGCATTACAGAGCCCACTGTAACCTTTGCAAAGGGCTGGAGCACTAAGGAGAGCTGTCTTTACACACACAGCTCAAATATTTCCATTCTCCAGGTTTCTCTCCTGTTTCTCACCATTATTTTTCCTCCTTATTAGTTCTCCACTCTCACACAGATAACGAGATAAAGAACATGAACACTAGAGGAAGAAATTCTGTGAGCTTCACTTCTTCAAGTTCAACCTGCACTTCTAATAAGAAAATATTTTGAAATATGTTTGTTAATTGTTATGTTTTAATATTAATTGTTATGTTTTAAATAGCAATTTAAATTTAAATAGCAAATTAAATTTAAATAGCAATTTAAATAGCAATTGTTATGTTTTAAATAGCAAAGATTAGCAGGAGTTGCATTCATGGAGTGCTTCTGAGCAAGAAGAGTTAAACCAAAATCCCTGTTCCTGTCCAATTAGCAGTAGTCAAGTATTTAATGAGCCCTCAGTGCCTTCTGGAAGCAGAGCAGGAGGATTATATAATACAGATGTTAAACTTTTCACTTTTGTTGATGGGGAAAACCTAAACATCAGCCAGTGGCATATGCTACTCTACATAAATGTGCTTCCCCTCCACTTGAGAAACAGCCACAATTATTTTCCCCTCACATACTGTATAACATTCTGATTAATCTGCTGTGAAATGTTTTGCCATACACACTAATTGCTCAGTTTTAATACATGTATTTAAGAAAATGGCTTTGTGTTGCCAAGAGAAACTCTTTCCTTGTGCCTGAACATGCAAATCCAGCCTCAAAAACACAGGAAATAAAATTAAATCAATCCCTTTTTTGCCTTTGTGCAGTTTATCCAGTGCAGAAACTTTATATGTAAAATTGCTGGAGAACTTGCACTCACTGCAGTCAAAATAATGTGCAGGAAATATCATGATTGGGTTTTAAAGGCATGAGGAGGTGCTGGGTATCTGTGGTGCACATGCTTCTCTAGAGACTGAAATGAAATCTAATATTTCTAAATGAAATAAATATTTTAAAAATTATTTAATATTTATATAAATACTAGATATTTTCTAAATGAAATTTATCTAATGCCATCTAAATTTTCCCATGGCATGAGCAGTGAGAAGTTTCTGTGCAGGACCACTGCAAGGAAGCAGATGGAAGAGGAGAGAGGCAGTTTCAAGGTGTGGTACAATGAAGAGATGTCACTCACACAAAAGGATGGGTGGGAGAGCTTCGGCAAGCACTTTTTTAGAGGTCTTACCATAATGTAACAGAGCAGGACATAAATCATAATTAAAATATCATCAAGAAATAAAGCAAATCAGATGAAACAAATCCAAAATATAATTGGTCCTAAAAAATCAGGGTAATATTCAGCATCTATATTGTCCATCTTTACTTAATGGAACTCGGTGTGACAGCTGTTAGTGACAAGGCCAATGCCATCTTTTCTGGATTGATTCATAATGATGTTTCTTATTGCACTTAGGAAAATTAAATTCATAAATTAGATAATTAAGTGGTCAAGTTAGTTCTCAGAGAATGCTTTAGAATCTGTAGAAATGTACGGGATTGTACTTTCAGACCTAAGAGTTCAAGGTTTCCCCCAAACTCACCCAACAGTTTTTAACCTCCTGAAAAAATATTTGAAAAGCTAATTCTCAACTGTAGCCTTTAAAGGCTGGCCAGCACTAACTATACATGGGCCAACATAAAAGCCATAGAAGCCATGTCCAAAATCCCAAAAATGTTTATGCAGTGGACCTGCAAGTTCCAAACATGAGCCAGGTTCAGCTAAACCTGGGTTTCAGAGACACTGGCCTGCATCTGTTTGCTATTAGTGCTGCTCCTGTTGTCAGCCCACTGGTGGCAGATGCCTGTCTCATTTCCTAATTTCAGGGAATGTGCTGCTTGACTGATGCACTTAGAAAAACATGAGGATTTTGAGCAAAGGCAAACGTGCATAATGCTGTTAAAAATGGGTTTCTAATTGGGCTTTCCTGGAAATCAAGGTTTTGGCCACACCACAGGCCATGGCTTCCCCTCTGTGCTCCCTAACAGGGTGACAGGCTTGGGTGTGTGGAGATTGATCCAGGCTGTGATTTATCCTGGCAGCAGGAATGCCTGTGCAGCCCATGCAAAATTTAAGTGTAAGGACATCCAGGTGTTTTAGAAATAGGAGAGTAGCAGGCAAACAGTAGCTTTTTATGGCATTTCATTGCAGCTGCCAGTGAATGTGAGTGAGGGCTGATCTGAGGCTGAGTTCAGTCAGCAGGAGGCTGTAATCAGGATTTCCTTATCTGGAATCTCTCCCTGAAGTCCCTGCTTCAGCTCTGACACTGGCTATGGTGCTTGGCAGCAGTTTTCCTCTTGTCACCTTGTGTGGGGGTTTGGACTGGGTTGGTTTCTTCCTTACAAACAGTCTTGAGTGCACAGACTTCTTAAAGCTAATGCTTTGAATGTGCATTTGTGGAAAACTTGGCTGCAAAAATATTAGTCACTGGGTATTAACGACAGCAACGACATCTGGAAATATTCCTCCTAGAACACACATTTTTGTGTGCTGCAACACACACCAGGCAGTGCAGGCTTTACCCTAATTAGCAAGGGAACACTAATTGGAGCTTTGCCACTCACTTCCAGCCACGGTGTGCCACGAGGCTCCGTTGACAGTGCCATCCTCCTTCTGGAAGTCCTCGGTGTGGCAGGCCCTCCTCCTGGCGTCCGTCATCAGGCGGTGCGTGGAGGCGTACGAGTAGGCCAGCCAGCGGAACACGTGGTCGTCAGGGGTGGGAGTGTAGTCCTGGGTTTTCCACATGGACCTCACCATGTCGTAGGGATAGGCCACCACCAGCTCTCCCCCCTGCAGGTTGCCACCCAGCACAAAAGGGATTTTTTCCATCCAGGCGATGATCGCCCGCGTCTCCACCGCCACCTGGGAGAAAAAGCGACAGCAGATCTGGTTCAGCGTGGAAACCTGATTGTGCTGCTTCAAAGGAGAGCAGGATCAGGAGTTCCTGAGTGTGAAAGGCCAGCAGAAGGGATGTGGGCAAGGAGAAGGCCTTCTTTAAATTATGGTACTTGTCAGCCATTTTAGGAGGTCACAGACATCCCTTTAGAGCTAACAGAACCTTCACATCAGTAATTTATGGAACAGGAACATCAATGTCAAGCGAGGCCCAGAGCAGGAACTGACAGAGGTGTCAGATGGTGACATTGCTCCCCCTCTTTGCTTACAAAATAAAGGATTTTAAACATAGAAATAAAGGCCATAAATTAAAACACAGGAAGTTTCAACTCAAACTTTTACATGAGGGTGGCAGAGCACTGGAAAAGCTGCACAGGGAGGTCATGGAGTCTCCCTCTTTGGACACATCCCAAACCCACCTGGATATGGTCCTGTGTCACCCTGCCTTGGATTGATCTCCAGAGGCTCCTTTAAAGTGTAACTATTACATGATTGGGTGAGTCTAAAGTACTAAAAACTGCCACAGTGAAGCTGCTATTAACAGCTGACATTATAATTCAAAGGTCAGGCCAAAATAAGTTAAATTTCTGGCACTACAATCCAATAAATGACATTAGCATAAGCCACAGCACTGGGTATGCCTGATGATTCAAGGTAAGAATATATTTCAAGTAAGAGCAAGGAAGAAAATCCCAGGACAAATCTGTGAGTGAGTTTTCAAAGAGCTCATCTATGCCACAAAACCTGGGAGAAGCCTGATCCACAAGGCTGAGCTCATGCTGTGCTTCTCCTTGTCTACCTTGCTGCCTAAAAGTTGGGTTTGGAGTCCTCCAGGTTCTTGCAATAGCTGATGGAAAAGAAAATCCTCTAGGAAACAGTTTCTTCCTTGAGACCTGTCTCTAAATCCTGGGGGGAAATGGTGCTTTTGTGGTGCATTTTTATTTCCACTGACATAAAGGGAATTATTGACTTAGATCAGGTGTGGAACTTCACTCCCAGGTTATTCATCTCTTGAGAATGTAAATCTCACTCTCTCCGGACATCCCATCTTTTGTGTCCCCTCTCCTGGCCTTACTCACAGTGGCATTTTCAGACAGGTACCAGTCAGGGATCGGGATGTGATGGTTTGGAACTTTTCTTTTACTTTTCTTCTGATCTTCTGACTCCCAGAGCAGAGAGTTTAGGTCAGGGAAGTTATTGTTGATGTCAATGCCGTCCTGAGTCCATCGTCCTAGAGACCAGCCCCCCAGTTCTGAACCCTTAGATTTAAAAAGAAGATAAAGAAAAAGAAAGAAAATTAAAAATTAATGTTCATTTAGAATCCAGAAACCTGCCGAATGTTTGGGAATGTGCCAGAGGTAATTCCATACAGAGAAATGGAAGATTAATTATTTAATTAACTGTATTAAATCATTGGCGCTTTTCAAAAAATTTTGTATGAAATCTTGAATGAGGTGAAGGAAAACCCATGAAAATTTACTTGAGGTTAGCCAAAATATATCTGTCAATGGAGACAGCAGACATTCCCTCCCATGACTATGATTTTGACTTTCCTATTCAAGTCTTCTGCAGACTGCTCTGGAAGACTTTCCAGTGCAGTTGACCAGCCCCTACAATTTTTCCTGGTGTCTGTCTTCATCCAGACTGAATTATTACAATGCCCAACACATCATGCTCTCCTTAAAGGCACACTATAAAATTTCAGCTGGAGAGGAATGCAAATTTTCACGTGCTGAGCTTGGTTTCTAGTGAGAAACAGATTGCACAGATTTTCCATTTTCCATAATGGCGTTCCCATGGCTCTGTACACCTCAGGATGGTTTGCTCTGGCAGTCTTTGTGACTCTCCTTTCATGTACATTTTCCTGTTAGCCAACATCACATCAAACACTGTTTCTTTCAGCTTTTTCCCAAGATGGTTTGTGTCTACTTTGATGTGCCCATCTTTTCATTTTTAAATTTCGATCGCTCACAAAACGTGATCTTTGAAGAAAATAAAGACAAGAGGAGCATTTTTGATCCATCTACTGGAAAGAAAAGAATTCCTTGATGCGCTCATCATCCTAATTACCACTTTATAGGCCTTGTCATATCCATCAGGGTTCACTGAGGGCAGCAGGTGGATCCTGGTGTCCTGGATGAGGTGCACAATGCGTGGGTTCCCAGCCAGGTATTCCTGGCACATGAACTGCATGAGCAGAAGGATCAGCTCTCGTCCAAGCACTTCATTCCCATGAGCTCCTGCAATGTAGTGGAATTCTGGCTCCCCTGTGGAAAAAAAAACCAAGGAGCAGAGTTGTAGTCAGAGCAGCAAATCAAATCTCTATCAAAGAGCTTCAATGTCAATCAGCAACATTTCACTTAAGGAGTGAGGAGAAACGTCTCAGCTGCACAGATGAGAGGTGAAAATGTCACTTTGGAGAAATAAATTGCTTTCTGTTGCTATTTTAGAACTGGCTTATGTATTAGTGATATCTAAAGCCACTGAGTAAAAGCTCCAAAACTCATATTTGATTAAACAGATCTTTAATTATACTCACAGCTCCAGCATGTTAGAGGTAGATTTTACCAACAGTTTTGATGGTCTAAAAGTCACATGAAAAACACTCTGCTAGAAGAGAATTCTCCTAATAACCAATCTAAACATGTTATTAGTGTATTCATGGATACAGCAAAGCACAAAATTCCTTTATTCCGAAAGCTGTTCAGGCACTATCACAGTGAGAAGGACCAAAGACTGAATAAGTTTCTTCAGTGCTGAAGAATTATATCATGGTAGGAAATTGAACCCCAGACCTCATGAGTGAAAAATTATTTGGAGATTTGACCTGTCCCTGCAATGCATTAAGGTAAATTTCTATCCATAGCTACATCAATGCCATAACTAAAATCCATCCTCCAGTATTAAAGTTCACTTTTATTTTACTACTGTGAAGAATGATCATTAAAGAATTTGATCCCACATTCAAAATGTCCTCTATTTGTGCTCACCCTCCCCTTCCCAATTTAGAAATACAGCACCGAGGTTCCTCCCACATACATTTGAAATCTTTGCTGCCATGAATATAATTCCATCAGTGATAATTAGTGCAGATATGGAGGAAGAGGAGGGGGAAAAAAGCCAAATTCCAACACCCCTTCAACAGATTTAGTGAAGATTAAAATCCTAACCAACTTCGTGTTCTCCTGGGTTGTCAGAAATCTCCACTGCATACAGCTTCAGTCCTTGGTGGCTTTTTCCAATATTGTAAATTCTTGTGATATTTGGGCACATTTTATTCACAGTTTTCATCAGCTGCCAACAAAAAAAAAAGAGGAAAAAAAGAACATATTAAGACAATGCAGCATCACAACAGATCCATGATGAATCGGTTCATTCTAAATTGAATGTGGCACAAACTCTTCATTTGCTTCTCTGATTACCTCTTAGTTGCAAAAACTTTATGTTTAGTTCATGAATTTATAGCTCTGCTATCTCATTTTTAAAACATTATGCCATGGAGAGTAATTAAAATAATGAAGAGTGATTAAAACAACCACACCCTGTGAGGCACTATAGACAAGGGACTTGAGGTGACCCAGGGTGTCAGTGCACAGAAATGCATTTATTTTGCAGGTTGCCACATTTCAACAGAAATATGAATTTTTCCACTCTGCCAGCAAGCAGAGATATTGCATTAAAAGCAGTTCTATTTTAGCTAAAGGCTAAAACCCTGCTGTATAAATAATGTTACTGACTCAGACCTGTGTTTACTAATTTCTCTCCTCACACCTTCTTCAAACTGAAGCAAACTGAGCTGGCTGATGGTTCCCTGCATCCATGCAGCTCCATCCATGAGAAATGGGGAATGTGAGCCTGTAGTCTCAGAGCTCCTCTGAAACCCCTGACTCTGAAACTCTCACATGCAGGAGCTTTCCTGACGTGCCTGGCACTCCAGTGCTCACTGGATACCAGGAACATCAATTTAGAGAAGTGGTTGAAAGTATGGAAATGCTCATTAATAGTGAGAAAAACGCCCAGAACCAAGTTCAAAGTCTGTTACATTCAGTGGAAATATTTGTGTTGGCCTCAGCAAACTCCCCATCATCTCTTTAATTGCAAACATGTGATTATTTTTTGAGTCAAAGAACTTTTCCTGCATTAGACCTTTGTAGTGACATTTACTGTGACTCTTTTGGTAATGTAATGCAGTGGAGTTAATGGAAATACAATGCTGAAAATCAACATATCTCACATTTGATCTTCTCATTCTTATTTCCTACAAATGGCAAAATATTTCAACTATGATCTGGATTTGCTGTCTCAAAGATAAGGTTGTACTCAAATACCCACATCAAACATGTAACAGCTTCCTGTACCACATGAATAAATACAAATACATATATAGAAATTAAAAATTAAGAAATATTTTGGGCTGTGAAACAATCCTGCACACAAAACACAGTGAGGGTTCCCATTGACTGGAAGAAGAATACTGAATGCTCTTTTACAAGGAGAAAACTGGAGCTGCAAATTTCATCTTCCTAACCAGAGAGTTCTATTAAAATCACCTGACACTGAGAAAATCCCTCCCTCTCACAAATACTTGACTTATTGCAATGTAATGCGATGCTTCCAGAATATGGCCCAGGGAACAGCATCTCCTCCTCCCTCAGTGTTGACAATAAATCAAAAACCAGCATTTTTCTAGGATGCTTTGTGGTGAAGTAGCCATGAAAAGTGACAATAATGCATTTTTGGGGGGTTGGGCATGTATTTGATTGCTGTTGTTTGTTTGTTTGTTTTTAATAATAAGTTGATTCTGGCAGTTATTATTACACTTTGCCCTGAAGTTTTGAGAATAGTTTTGGGTATATAAGACTTGCTGCAATGCAACCCATAACATTCTGCCCATCAGCAATTAAAATCCAATGAGCTCTAAAAAAATTAACTATTTTGACACAGAAGAAAGCAGAAATTGGGAGAGCACACAGTTCACAATTCTCAACCACAGTCACAGATTTTCCATTTGTAAGAAGAGTGCAAAAACATTCTGGTTTAAAGCTGTGTGTTTTTTCCCCCAAGATATTTCTAACCTGACCAACCTGTCTTTCTGCAATGACAACATAAATGCATTTTATTTTATTGTTCTTGACAGTAATTATGCCAATTGAGTTCCTACTCGTCTAATCTTTGTGCTAAGAAATATAGGCCATGAAATCTCTACCAAAATAAACGTGTGACTCAGTACACAATTGCTCAATAAAACCCAGTGGTGATTCATGCAGTATAAATACACTGAAATCCAGCACACAGCAAGTGATTCACACACATCAAGTCCAAACATATTATCTTTATATTTGAAGGGAAAGTGGGCAGAAATATTTCTTCAGGACATCCCACACTTGTGTCTGTGGTGATATGAAGCAAGACTAAAAACAATAACAAAGCCAAGAACTTGTTTGAAGTTAAAGGAACAAGATTAACAACGCTGGTAAGTTTAAAATTTTACTAGCAGAGGGTTTTTTTCTGGTGTTTCTGGTGAATTTTTGCTGATCTTCACAACTGTGAATATGGAATTGGACTCTAGAGTTTATTCTGATTATTCAAACCCACCAAAATATATGTGAAAACTGATGGCTAAATCAGAGTCAAATCTAGAAGGAGAAATCACTGTGTCATTCACCACTCAAATACATATGGAAGAAAAAGACTGGCACATTATATGCAAATACTTCCTCTGTCACATTGTGTCACCTCTTTCAGGTTCATTTATGTACAAATTAAGACTTTGGGACTTTATTGGACTGCTTCTTTTAATAGATTAGAACAGAGAAAATATTTTAAAACCATACTGCAGACAGAGTTTAAAATGAAAATAATAGTTTAATTTTTGTGGAATTCAGATTCCACATGGCTGAAAAGCCTGCACCCATCCACCCTCCATCACACACCATCCTTCTTTGCCTACCTGCCTCATTTCCTTGTAGTTGTGATGCTTAAAGTCCAGATTATCAGTGGTTGTCATTTCATTTCTTCTGTGGTAATAATTGTTTGGGTCTGAGAAAAGGAAAAAAAGGAGTTTTCTCATGCTTAGGAATTTCAGATATAGAGGTGCTTTGGCACAATGCATGTAAGGAACATAGAAATCTGAATTCCACTGTCCTGTGTGTATCTAAAACAGGTTTTCAAAAGCAAAACTCAGAGAAACAACTGATTTGAAATATTTCTAACCACTGCACAAATCAATTCATACAGATCCAAACAAAAGCAAGGAGGCACCAGCTTTCCAGACAGCTCCTCTGCACAAAAAACTTACATTTCAATAGAAAAGCAGAAGGGCAGCCTTAGGCTGCAGAGGAGGGAAAAAGTCATTGGGAAATGATGAGTCAGATGCAAGATAAAAGAGTGGAAGAAAAATCAAATTAGAGGAAAAAGCCACAGTAAATGCTTTGTGTCCACTTGATTAATTTACTACTGCGAGGAATTTTTGTTTTCCTGATGAGTATTTTCCAACTGCAAAACATGGAAAGGAATAATTTGGCATATTAAGCATTCCTAATTATCTTCCAAAGGAGTTCCTGTGGAAGTCAGAGGTGTTTGCTACTAAAAATTTACATATTCATTTCTTTATGGATATTTTTTATAGTTTGTTCATTTTGAAGTATCAAAGGAAGATATGTGGTTAGAAAAGAATCTTCTGTTTCCTTGACATTCCAGGCCCTTCACCTGGAAAAAAAAACCAAAAAGAAACAGGACAAGACTGTTATGGCTGAGCTTTGAAGTTCCTGATAAATGTGCTCCTAGCCTAATCTATTGTGATTTATTTTCAGAGACAAACAAGTCTATTTGGAAAACATCAGACACATTCCTTAACTTGCCACATCTGGGATGTCTGGAATTCTGAGTAATCATTTGTCAAGCCAGTGGCTGTCAGGCTTCTATGAAAAATTGTTTCCCTTCACACAAAATCATCTTCATTGGTTTAAAATTATTGAGGGAGAAGCGAAATATGAAAAAGTTTAAATGTCATCCTTATTGCAACACAAAAAGACATTGTCTCTAGAGAAAAAAATGGTTTTAAACCATTATATTCCCCTAATATCACCTGTCAGCTGTGACTTTTTTTGTGGGGGAAAAAAAGAACAATTCTGAGTAGGAAAAATATGTAGTTACCATCCCACAGCAACAAATCCTTACTGAAATTATGGAAAACTCACAACAGTGTGAAATACTTTATAACATTTTTAAGTTTCATATTTCTGGCATCAAAACCACTAAATATTCTCATAAAATTCTAAAGTTTTGGGGCTTTTTTGCACTATTTAAGTTATTTATGAAATGAAACATGCAAGTCCCATTAAGCTTCACAGTAACATGACCCATCCTTGTCTCCACTTCCATTTCCTAATCTACAGCAGAGATGCTGGAAGGTCAGTTGAAGGCTGCTCTACAAATATGACAGAAAAATGTCCCAAAAAAATCTTGTCTCATCAAAACCCATGTTAATTTGTAGAAATCACTCATTGATATACTGATGAGAAATGGAAATCTTAAAAAAAAACTCCAGTTCTTCTCAAAAGAGACAATGTGTTCAATGCCCCACAGGATGTCTTCATCATTGAAAAAATACCTCCACGTTGTAAAAATATAAAAATAAATGTCATAAAACTGCCAGGATGTTGAAAGTTTTCTGTATCCCCATGAGCCAAAATATACAGCAACCGATTTTTTTCCCTGATACTTTAATCCCATGCCTTTCAAAGCCTGGCTCTTTTTCCATACATCAAACACTAATATCATGGGAATGACTGTGAATGCTGTAGAGTTGGTGGAAACTTAAAAAAAACTGCAGTGAAAATGATGGTATCTCTGGCCCTTCCTCAACAACAGAGCTCGATTTGACAGTTCCCTGGGGAATTAGCACTCGTACTTTGCCAGGCTCTGCTGCAGCCTGCTTGGATAGCTGGAGTTCTGCTGCAGCAGGAATACAGATTAGAACATTAAAAGCTAAAATGTAGAAAGGCAAACAAAGCTTGCACACAGCTGGATGGGTCCACTTCAGTAAAAATTATTTTTAAAATAAAACTGAGAATAAAAGACTGAAAAAAACGACAGAAGGTTTATAAGAGAAATATACTGATTTATTCACAGAAATTCTGGAGAAAGTCTCTGTTTCTTCCATGGAGAAAAGATCCTGCAAAACTGTGGCACTCACGTTTATACAGAGGGATATATTAGCTTTTTTCTACTACTAATCTGTCTGTACATCATCAGTAGAGGTAATGAAGTTTGCTGGTAGAGGCCCCTTGTGCTCTTCATCCTTCTGTTCTTGTAAAGATGGACAAGTGACTAAAGCTGTTAAATAACAGATTCATAGGAGCACAGAATTGTTTGGGTTGGAAGGAACCTTAAATCCCATCCAGTGCCACCCCTGCCATGGCAGGGACACCTCCCACTGTCCCAGGCTGCTCCAAGCCCTGTCCAGCCTGGCCTTGGGCACTGCCAGGGATCCAGGGGCAGCCACAGCTGCTCTGGGCACCCTGTGCCAGGGCCTGCCACCCTCACAGGGAACAATTCCTTCCCAAAATCCCACCTAACCCTGCCCTCTGGCTGTGGGAAGCTATTCCCATTGTCCTGTCACTCCATGCTCTTGTCCCAAAGTCTCTCTCTCCATCTTTTTTGTAGTTTCCCTCAGGGACTGGAAGGCCACAATTACATCACCCCGAGGCCTTCCCCTCTCCAGGATGAACAATCCCAATTCTCTCAGCTTTTCCTCACAGCAGAGCTGTTCCATCCCTCTGATCACCTCTGAGGTCTCCAACAGCTCCACATCTTTCTGATGCCTCAGGTTTAGTTTTTCTATGTTTCCCATTCTGTGCTGCTTTAGTGTGTGGGTCTGGGCTCACATCAGGGGATGCTGAGCTCTGTGCACAGAGCAGGGAGACAAAACAATTCCTGCTCCAGCTGGGCACCAAGGACAAATGATCCAAATCTCAGCCCAGGAGCACAAACCCCGTGGGCTGGAGAGAGAAAAACAAGCAGGGTGGGACTGCCTGGGCTAAAGCTGGAATGGGACAATGAACTGCAAGGTGCAAATGGAGCAGAACTGATCCCAGGGACAGAGCCCGTGCCCGGCCGTGCATTTTGGGGCCATTTTGGTTCATCTTGGGTGCAGCCCTGGCTGGGCTCTTGTGCTGCCATGTCGGGTTTTCTCGGCTGTTTGAGGGGCCTGGAAAGGCCCGGAGTGGCCTTGGGGCAGCCCGCGTAGCGAAGGACGAGAAGAGGCTTCAGTTCTTCTTTCGGTTTTTATGTTTATTAATTGTTTATCTAAAAGATGTTCTTTCAGCTGAACAGAGATCTGCTCAGCAGTCAGCCATGGGCACACTGTCTGCCCTCCGGGGCAGCCACGTACCTTTATACCCATTGTTACGTGTACAATATTTATCATTTTTCCCCAATACCATTTATTCCTATTACTTGGTGCACTCTCAGTAATAACCAATCCAAAAATGCCACCATCACCAAAGAAGATGGAGAGAAGAAGAAGAAGAAGAAGGACAGGACACACCCCAATTCCTCCATCTTACTTCTCTAAACCCCCCTGTACATAAATCCTAAACCCTGTGTCTCACCCTCTAATTAGCTAATCTCTTCGCCATTCACCCCGGTGAAGTCCTCTTATCTTCATACAGGTGTCGTCTCCCGTGTAGGGTCAAAGTCCAGCCACCAGACACTTCTGGCAACATTCCAGGACTCCCGAGCCCCCCAAGGGTGGTCTCGGTGGCCCGGCATCTCAGGACTCAGATCCTGAGATCCCACACTGCCCAAGGTGCATCCATGGAGGATCCTTTGAATCAATCCCTGCTTTGTTCTTTAGCTCTGTCCAGCCTCTGTTCTAGGGCAGCCTGCACAAGGCATCCCTTCCTGTGCTGGGGATCCCAAAACTCCAAGTGGTTAATGCCCAACAACTTTGCAGCATGAGGGCTCTGAAAACTGCCCAGAAAAAGTAGCAAAAGTACCAGAAAGGACCAATTGCTTGGCAGTTGATGATAAAAAGGGGCATTTTCACTTATTACAGGTCCACAGCACCTCAGCCAGTGAGGCCCTGATGCTTCCAGTGGGTTTCAGCTTCTCAGAAGTGCTGTTCCAAATGAAGGCAATCCAAAGGTTTCAGAGAAGTTTTTAATAAAAAGAATATTCTGGTTTAAATCCCTTAGACTGCCTTAAAAACCCCAATGTGCTGTTTCACAAATGACTGTGTTTTTTTTTTTTAATTTCCATGTAATTTAAGTGAATTTGACTTGTCTTCACTAAATTGAACATCTCACAGACAGCACATGTGTAATCTTGAAATAAATCCGCTGGCAGCCACATCAGGTGATTCTAAGTTTTTTTCCACATGATCTATTTCATGGCAGCCTCATGAGCATTGCTCATGAGCATTAACATCACACATGAAATCAGCAATGAAATAATATTTTTCAACTATAAACTGATAGTTTTCTCCTTTTATTCTCAAAAGTAGATGCTGGATTTAGAGCTGCTGTTGACACGGACATTTATAATGAAAGATACTTGTAAAAAGTCACATTTTTATCAAAAAATGATCAGAACTTTAGACTTGACCAGGCAGCCTGGCACTAAGAGAGAAGCAGTAAAAATAAGACTGAAGCTACTGCAAAACACAGTGCTCCATTACAGAGCTGTTAAAATTCTTTTTTTATCTTGGCTTCAAAGTAATGGCATGATCATGGTACCAGTGATAGTTTTCTGTATAAGAACTATTAAAAATTAAATTCCATCACACATTTATTCTGTTAAAATAATTGTCTCTTGCCTTGAATACTCTACAATATAAATAAATGCATGAAGAACTCAACTAATTTTCTCTTTCTAATGTCTGGGTGCTTTTGATCACATATACTTTTGTTTTGACCTTCCTTAGGTTTGAGGAATAGAAGGCAAGGAAAGCACATCCATCCCTCTGAGGCAATTGCAAAAGATTGTGTGTGTCAGCTTCCCTCTATGTAAATACCAGCATTTTTGGAAAGTGGAGAGGGAATTAAATGTTTTTGGGTTTTGTCCTCTTTTTGCCCTCTTTTTTGAGACATGGCAGCACTGATTGTTGTTACAGGTAAGATTTTCTGGCATCTTTCCTCCATGGAGAAATGTCTTTCTCTTGGTGAAACAGCAAATCCCTTCTGTTGCCCAAAGATAGCACTGACATAGTTGGACAACGCAGCTTTTTTTTCCTTTCTTTTTTTTAAAGCTACTGTAACAATCTACAAAAAGTTATTTGTCCACACTAGCCTAAGATACAACAAAAGTGTATGCTATGGATAAGCATTTCACTGATAAAAATTACAATTATCTTATATATCTATATATATCTTATATATCTACTGCTTAGATAAGTATGTTCCAGTTGTCCAAATTGTTTTTTATCATGATTTATCCAATTTTCAGCGCATCTAGCACATGCAGCAGCTTTTAAGGACAGACCCTACCCACAGGAATGGGTTCTAGCTGTCTTTAACCATTTCCATCTCATTCAGACAGTGCTAACCTAGAATATCAATCTTATTCAGGTTTTTCTTTTCCTTTTATCTTTTATCTTTATTCCTTTATTACCCTCACTTCTGAGCCTGCTTGATGGAAAGCTAATACAGAACACAGACTGAATGCAAATGGTTTAATATATTCAGGGATTAATGAAGGCATAAACCCTAAAATCACAAATCTAGAAGACATGAAAAGAAATTCAGAGTTAGAAAAATGGGTTTCTTTCCTTCCATCATCCTTTAGTTGTTGGGCTATTTCCCTATGCCCTGAGCTTTGGACAGGCTAGAGATGTGTGAACTAGCAGAGCTCCACCTCCTGATTTTGGTGAATTTAGGAAAATTGGTCATTTTGATGGAAAAAAAAAAACCTGTCAGAAAAGAAGAGCCCTTGATTTCCAGTCCCACAGTCAATACACAGTGTTAGAGCAACACCATCAAATTTACTGCTCCCACGGCCAAACCACCCAGACATTTAACTTGGAATGAGCAAAATGACACCAATAAAGGGTGAGGAATCCACTTAGAGGGAGCTGCAAAAACATGTCCCATCGCAGAGGAAGAAAACGTGCTTGGAAAGGCCTCTGGAACCTGGGGAACAGCTTTGTCCCGGGCACCTCGCGTGCGACGCGCAAAATGAGCAAGGAGAAAGAAATGCCAGCTCTTTCTGAGCTAAAAAGATGGGTCAGCACTTATCAAAACCTATTAGTTCTTCAGTCCAATTACATTTTGAATGAACACACCCCATTCCCATTGTGTTTCTCAATGAATGATTCTGGTATTTTCTTTCAGGAATATACTGAATCAGCCACTGCGGGCAATTAACTCAATAAATGACTACCAGGGGGATGCTCTGATGCTGTTTCCGTGTGAATCCAAGATCTGTGAAAAGCTGGAAGAGCACTCAGCAGGACAGTGCTGAAACTGGGGATGTGTTCCCAGCTTCACCCACTGACACAGACCCGAGAAGCTGAAGGGTAACAAATGCCAGCACTGCACAAGCAGAATCTGGCCCTGGATGGGTGTAAAGCCAGTAAGAATCCAGGGTGAAAAACTGCTGCACTCAATAAAAATCACCTTTCCAAATACTGACATTTTTGCTTTTTTTTTCCTGTTTAGATGCAGTTTTAGGGAAGAGAAAAGGATCATGAGAATTTACATACAAATTGCCCTAGGAAACAGTCAGATCACCCATGCAATCTTGTTTTTTTTAATAAAGGCACTTACAGATACTATGGCTTGCATATCAAAAGTTATCCTGATACTCTCTGTGGGCTTGGGCAGATATTGCTGTTTCTTTCTGCATAACCCTACTCACTAAAGATAAATATTATACCAAAAGCAAAGCTGTCCACAGGAAATGCACTTTTTGAGTCCTGCCACGTGCAGCCATGCCAAGATGAACTAGCAAAGGCTCTCACCTGGCAAGGGGCAGCCCAGGATCTCCAGCCTCATGCAGATGCTGCCCTCCTGGAACCAGGAGCGCGGGTTGATGCGGATGTAACGCGCCACCAGCGGCACCGGCAGCATGTTCAGCACTGGGATCTCCTTCTCACTGTTCCCTTCAAAAATCTGGGGGAAAGAAAGGGCAACATCAGTGCCTCAAACTGACTCAGAGTGGTTTTGGTAAGAGAAATGTAAATGTAAAATGTAAAATCACCTTTCAGCTCCAGGCTGATGGTGGCTCGGGCCAGAACTGCTCTTTGAGGGTGGCAATCCCCCCATTCCCCCTGGGCAATTCTGATTCTGTACCTTGGGATTTGCTCTTAAAATCAATGAGAGATGCTGCCCCTGACTAATCTGTGGCCAGCCCCTGCTTTCCCACCTCTGCTTTTCCCCATAAAACATGTTTTGTTCTACTCACCACATCTCCAGACTCGTTCCTCACAGCAGTCCATGCATGGCTGTCGTTGCTCACCAACACTCGGTAAGAGGTCACCCAGTTACTCCTTGAAAAAGAGAATAAATAAGTTACTTTTCAGAACTTAGAATGACTGCATTTTATTTAATATAATCAAGTTTATAAGGCTGCTAGCAGTGGAAATCCCATTTGGCAAAGTCATGCCAATCTGGATTCAACACACTGTTCAAAAAGCCTGGCACAAAGAAGCAAAATCCTGGTGAGATAATATTCTGGGATTCCAGGGGGTGAGAGACTTGCTGCTCTTCTCTCCTTTTATATGCAGAATTTGGGATAAATGGCTTATCTAGAATAGATTTATGCAGTGTTCAAAGATCATCTTTTCAGCTGCAGAACATTTATTAGTTCTGCTGTTATTATCAGAGAGGATGGGAAAAAAGTAATAAATCCTCAAGGATGAAACATCTGTGAATTTCAACCAGCAAAATTTCCATTTCTTTCAATAGAAGAATAACTGGTGCCTGCAGTTGTTCTTGTATTTATTAGCAAGAGACAGGGACAGAGAGACAATTGATCACAGGACTACTGCAATCCTACAATATCCTGATCAATCCCCAATAGGCTGATTTTTCTAATGTCATTTGATTTACAGCAAAATCCCCTTTCATCTAAAAAAGTCAAATATTTCAGTTATGCCTCATCTGGATTCAGCTAAAGAAGAGTATAAGCAAATGTAAAATGCTGTTTCCTATATTCTGGATTAAAGCTGTGGAATTTCACACTGCTCAGGCATTACCTGTGGACAGGTAACAATGTGTGTGCAGGGCTGGAGAAGGCTGGAGAAAGTAATGCCCAACTCTCCTCCCACATTTGTTACTCAGAAAGGGCAGCAATAATTTGTTTTTTCCCCTAACACCTGGTTTCAGTAGGCAGGGACTTGGAGGAGAGTTGTGGCTTGGAGGAACATTTGTACCATGAAGTCAGTCCAGGATGATTAAATTCCATATTTATGTGCAACCAGCAGGGCTCTGGAGCTGCTCTTCTTCAGCACAGGCTCTTATCTAAGCTTCAGTCCCATGGCTGGGAGTGAAACCAGGGCTAGGAAAGCTCTTGGCACTGGAGAGAAGAAAAGGGCACTTGGGCAGGTATTAGAGAAGCAGCAGAGCATAAAAATTGAAGATCAGGAGTGCCTGGAAGGACAGAAACACCTAAGGACCTCCTCTTGTACTGCTCCTGTACAAATACAACTTTGATTTGGTTTTTTTTTTATTCCTTTAAAATCAAGTAATAACAGCAAACTACCTATGAGCACACACTCCACATTGAACCCATTGTGCCTGTGTTTAGGGACAAACCAGCCTTTATGTGCTCACTAAAGAGTCAGGCTTCTAATGAAGACCGAAAAGGGACAAGGATGGAACAAGGGAAAAACCATCAGCTCCACTTCACCAAGCCTTGTACAAAACAGACAACTGAGGTTTTTAACACATCTGAAAACAAAGATGAGGTAATATTTATTAGCATTTGGAAAATCACTCCTGGACATTCTATACTAATGCCCCCAAAACTAAAGAAAATGAGATTTTGAAATAAACCCAACAAAATAACAACTGAACAAACCCAGCTCTGTTTTAGACACTAAACCAGTCCTTTGCAACTCTTTCACCAGCCTCCTTCAGTGAATAGACTTTGCCATTCATGTTAGATTAAATGGAAAAATCTTGACTATTGCCAAGCAGGCAACTTTTTGTTATGGCAATGAAAAGAAGGGTACATCTATCACTTGTAATGCACACAACTTTAGTATTTGGTAAACAACTGTAACAAGTTAGCAGCACTCTGAAAATCCTAATTGTCTGCCTTTCAGTGGAAGGGCTCCTGGGGTAGGAGATTTACTGCAGAGCTGAGAAGTGCCGTGCTGGCGTCTCTAAAATTTGGCTGTAAAATGATAAATGACACACAACAAAATAAACAGTGACTTCAGCATGCTGGATAAGTTTCTCCTGACTCTTGCAAAGAACTTTCTTCCCTCAGCTTCTCTGTGTTCTCAAGTTGAAGACAGGCTGATTTACTTCTGTCAAATAAAGGAGCTGACAAGAGGAGAGGGAGTTGTGACAGGGACATGGAGTGCCAGGACATGGGTGATGAAAGAAAGGTTTGGATCAGATATTGGGAAAAATTCTTGGTTGTGAAGGCGCTGAGGCCCTGGCACAGGGTGCCCAGATCCCTGGAAGTGCCCAAGGCCTGGTTGGACAGGGCTGGGAGCAGCCTGGGACAGTGGAATGCATCCCTGCCCATGGCAGAGGAGGAATGGGAGCTTTAAGGTCCCTTCCAGCCCAAACCATTCTATAAAATGGCCAACAGCAAAACTCTAAAAAGAGGAAAATAGCTTTTTCTGAATTACTAGAAAAAGATGAGCTTGAGAGCAAAACTCCTGGGTTTGAAGGAGAGTGCTGGTGGCACTGTACATATTCAATGCACCTACAATTATATTGGGCTTTTTGCTGTTTTGGTTTTTTTTTTATTTCCTTGCTCATTTTGTTGGGAGTTTGCATGAGCTTTGCATAATTGATTTTTTTACTATTCTTGACCATCTCTCAAAATCAGACTAAATGACCAAAAGAGACAACGCCACAAACCAAATAACATCATTGCTCCTGTAGTATTACAGAACTTTGTTCACTTCAACTGCATAGATCAGATTAGGAAGGCAAACACAACACATCCATATTCATTGCTCAACATTTGCAGAAGCAATTCAAACAGAGTACTAAAGTCACATGAAACCATGACAAACGTGGACAGACTTTTGTAAGAAAATCATGGCACATACAGGATGTTTTAAAAGAACAAGCTTGATTTACTGGCATGAGAAAATGTTGCTGTCACAGTAACATTTCTAAGCTGGGACTTTCATTTAACATATTTTTATTTTCTCACTCCCTACCACTACAAAAGTTCAAACCTCTCCCAAAGGAAAACACATACAAGTAGTCCTGCACATTTTCCATCTTGAGTGGCAACAAGCAGCGTGCTGTGGAGGGGCAGAATGCAATTAAAACCCTAATGGACTGCATCCAGTCTTGGACACTGGCAGGACAGAAGGACCTCAGAGGGTCATGGATGAGGTAAATCAGTGCAATGTAAGAAGGTACACACCATATACTATTCATTGTGTTTGCCTGTGAGGAAAAAGCAGAATAAAAACATCACAGGGGATCAGATCCTTCTCTCACTGGGACTGCATGCAAAGTTGCCTCCAGGGGATTAAATCCTTCCCTCTTTTTCCCCCAATGCCACAATAAAAACAGCTTCTGATAATCTAAGGAGGCTCCTGTAAATTGAGGCTCCTCTGGGAAATGGCACCTTCTCCCTAAAAGCCACATCCCCCACACTGGGGAAGGGAGCTCTGTGTGGGTTCTTGGGTCAGAGGACCTGGAATAAACCCCAGCAAAGCCCTAATTGACTGAGTCATCAAACCCCAGACACTTCCACAGCTCCAGACAGACAAGAACTCACTAAATCCTCCCAAGAGCTGCAGCTTTCCCTCCTTGTATGGCACAGGAGCGCTGCTGACCCCAGCGAGCAGCTGGATGTGGAACAGCATTTCCTGGGATCCAGGAGTTCCAGAAACACCTGGTTTATTCACGTAGGCACAGAAATTTAAAGCTTTTTTTGTGGCAATCCATCAGAGGAACAGGGCAGCTAAAGCCAAGCCTTATGCTAGGAGAGGTATTGGGGAATTTTGTCTGTGTGATCACCTGGTGACACCAAGATCCATCTCCTCAGTTTGGGATTTGCAGACAGGGATTTCTGTCACATCCAATCTCTTTGGAGCCCATCAGCACTGGGGCTGTCTAAGGAAGGCTGAAATAAAGCTGTAATGTTTTCCCAGACTCAGGATGTCCCTGCTGCTGTTTCACAGAAGCTTTTCTGGTTTCACTCAATAAAATATCTCAGGACCTACCACTCCACCCCTAAGAGAAAAATACAGATATTTGCTGGGTTTGTAGAGCTGAGGAGACAGAATTCCAGGGAAGTCTCAGGCCAGCATTCACAAAAGAGAGCATTAATTATGGAGCTCTTTCTTGGCACAGAAGCCATTGTGTGACAATCCAGGAGTGTTTGAGGTTACCCCCAGCCCATCACCCTCTGCCACAAAGTGCCACTTCTGCCTCACAAATTTCCTCCATGCTGGAAAAAGATCACAAGGTACAGATTTAACAGGGAGCCTTTGGATTCAGGTGCATCCCTTTTAAATAATCCCTTTTAAAATTTATGGCAGCCTTATCTCTTCAGACGCAGCCTATCTGAAAAATCTCAGTATCCACTGACAATATTAATCAATTCTTTTCAGAGACAGTAAATGCAAAAATCAAAATATTATTCAAATTCACTTAATAGGGTGGATTTTTGAATTATTACTAATTATTTGATTTTTATCTGGAATGCACTGGCCTTAGACAAAGCTTATTTGAACACCTTCAATTTCAAATCCAGTCTTTTGTGCTGCATGAAAATGTCCTGCTTTTCCATTTTTATCCAAAAAAGAAAAGCTTGCCCAGGGACAGAGACAGTAAACCTGAATCAAAGCAGAGAATTAAAAGCAGATCTCCTACAGCTTTGGCAGGTTCCTGTCCCAATAATCAGCTTTTCCTTATCTACCCACAGCATCAGCTACTGAGCAAAAAGATCATGGGCAGCACCAGAACAGCAAAACATCTTCCAGCCGTGCCTGCCTGATACAATTTCCTGACTTTTCTCTCTGTGTGTTGGACAAAGGCTGAATCCCAGCTCAGGAGAATGGGAAGCAGAGGAGGAATGCCAGGTTTTCCTGCCCAGGCTCCAGCAGGCAGGGGATCAGCTGGGAATTGGGATTGTTTGGGTTTTTTTCTCTTTGAGCAGCTCCTGCTGCATGTCATGTTTTAATGCCAAGCTTCTCAATCATGGAAAGCTGACCAGCAACAAGTGAAATAAATCTAAAATAAATATTGATCCTCACATCTGAGGGTGCTTTTCCACATCAAAGAAAGCACAGAGGATTTGAGGTGCTGGTGAGCAGAAGCTCAAGCCCAGAGTAGCAGACATGGGCCCCAGAGAAGACTGAAGGGATGGAGCATCTTCCTGTCTGGAAAGGAGAGAACTGCGGGTGTTCAGGCTGCAGAAGGCTCTGGATTGGACCTTAGAGCAACTTCCAGGGCCTGAGGGGGCTCCAGGAGAGCTGGAGAAGAATTTGGGACAAGGGATGGAGGCACAGGACACAGGGAATGGCTCCCAGTGCCAGAGGGCAGGGATGGATGGGAGATTGGGAATTGGGAATTGTTCCTGCGAGAACGGATTGCCCAGAGAAGCTGTGGCTGCCCCTGGACCCCTGGAAGTGTCCAAGACCAGGCTTGGGATCATGGAAGGTGTCCTATGGCAGGGGGATTGGAGCAGGATGACTTTTGACATCCATCCTAACCCAAAATACTCCATGATTCTCTGACATTCTTGGAATGAGACCAGCAAACACCAGCAGAGCTCCCATGAACAACAGACCTGGCTCCAACTGAGCATTTTATTCTTCTGCTGTCAGGCCAACCTGATTTATCTGCAATAGAACCCCTAAAATTAATATAAAATAGACCCATTCAGGCAAATAAATGTGTACCCAGCAATAATAAATAAACTGAAACACCAAAGTACTTGATAAAGCAAAATCTCTGTACCAAAAAAATGCTGGACAAGCTTTATACTAAATGATACTCATGCAACAGAATCAGCATGCTGGCAATTAAATGGCTTTCTACTTGAAAAATTAATTTGTACTCTCATGCAATTAAATGTAAAACCATTAATATTAATATTCTATAATAATAATTATGCTGATAAAATTTTAAATCACCCACTGCCAAACAGCTTCCAAATCAGCCAAGTCAGAAAATGCCCAGGCAAACCACAGGTAGCCCAGCAAGTTTTGCAAACTAATTAAAATAAATATGATTTAGGAGATGAAGATTGACTAGCCAGCAAGGGTACTTTTTTAATAATTGAAATCTTTGAATTTTTAATTTTTAAAATTGCTTCTAGCTGACTGAAATGAATGTACTGCTGTGAAATCCATCTCTTTGGAGGCCCAATGAAGAAAAGCTCAGAGCCAGAATTTCACTTGCTTGAAGTGAATTCAGCACAGATTTTTCAAAGCTCTACTCAATAAACAGGAGTTGGGGTTGCAAATACCTTTCCAACCCAACATCTTCAACTTACAGCCAGGTTTTTACATCAATTTTATGACATTACAGAAAATCTGGTGCCAGCTGTGGATGTTCATCTTTTTGCTGTTGTACATTCAGCCAGTAATGCCTGAAGGTGCCAGGGTCAGGGACATCCTCTGCCCCAAACATTTTAGGTCTTAAATCCCCTCATTTTGGGCCACTCTGCAATGAAATCTGCATAAGTTTGAAATTCTTTCTGCAGCAGATCCTGTGTATCTGCTGAACACAACCAAGCTGTGATGCCTTTTCTTCTGAACCTCTTTTTGTGGCATTCTTAATTTTCCATTCTCATTTGTGCCTACCTCACCTTTGTAAATCAGTTGAGTGTTTGAGGAGAGAAATCCAGACTTTCCAGGCAATGCCTCACTTCATGAATGTTAAAATACAGGAAAATGAAAGTAAATGAGAGTCACCAGCAAACAAACACTGCCATTTGTGCCCACAGCTGAGAGGATATTTACAGCAATGCTGGAGGCTCTCAAGCCCTCAGAGAGGTGGCCAAGTGCCACCCAGTGCACGTGGAGGGGACATTGGTTTGGGAAGGGCACAAATGGTGGGACAAGGAGCTTGATGAATATTTACAGCAATGCTGGAGGCTCTCAAGCCCTCAGAGAGGTGGCCAAGTGCCACCCAGTGCACGTGGAGGGGACATTGGTTTGGGAAGGGCACAAATGGTGGGACAAGGAGCTTGATGAACATGAACCCCACCCAACCACTCTCATTGCACCAAGTCATCATTCACATGCCAAAGACACAAACTCAGACTGTCATGAGTAAGGGTGAGCAATCAGCTGCAGCAGATGCCTAAATTCACTGCAAGTCTCCTTTCCCAAAAGGATTGGGCTCCTTTGATTTCAAGTCCCTTTCACAGAGGTGAAAAAGCTTTCCTTCCTTCTCTGAGCATCCCCTCTGTGCAGGGCAGGTTCTGTCCCCTCCTCAGCACCCTCTGGGAGTGCAGAGTGACCACAGCCCCAGGGTGGCACTGTCCTGCTCCCTGCAGTGAGTGACAGAGGTTGGGCACAGGATCCCCGTGACAAATCAGAGCCACAACAGAACAGCATCAGCTCTGACATTTCTGTCAGACAGACTTGGGAAAGCATCAATCTGTGCCTGGGTGTGCTGTCAGCACCCCACCCACACAGGATCACCCCAGCTGGTCACCGAGGCAGCTCCCCAGAGGTGGGGAGGGCTCAGCAGTGACAAAATCCTGGGCAGGGGCAAGAATTGAGCTGGAAAATCAACAGGGCACAGGGAGTGAAATTAAACAAATAGATGGACAGCCCTGGAGGTGCAGCTGCCAAAGGCTGGCTCATGAAAACCCATGAGAGGGATTCACCAAGCCACACCCAGAGAAAATCAAACTTATTAGGTAAACCCATCATAAACATTAGTGTAACATGGAACTGCTGACATTATTATCTCAAGGGAGCTTTTCCTGCAATGAGTTCAGGTTGTTTTATAACTCCCATCAATACACTTGATATGATTTATATGGATTTGGAACAATTCACCCCATGAGGCTGACTTTGGGAAAGCTGTAATCATCTCTGCAGTCCTGTCACCCAGTCAGGGCAAATAACAGTTTGCACTGATTTAATGCACCAGAATTACCCAAGTCTGCACACAGCAGCTGCTTGTTTTGTTACATGATCTGGATAAAACATGGAGACATTTCCCCTGGACTTGTTGAAGTTTCACCAGGGTGTGTTTTCACAGCCTCTGTGAGGGGACAGGAGGAGCTGCTCTGAAAGGCAGAGCCAGCTTTGTCTGTTGTGCTTGTGAGCTGGGCAGGGTTTGGGGTTTATCCTTCTCTGCTCTCACAAGCAGAATTGCACTGCTGAATTCTGGCCCTTCATGTGTACAGTGCAAAATTCCGTTTTAGATTGTAGTAGCAGCTCAAAGGGGTTTATTCTTCTCTGCTCTCACAAGCAGCACTGCACTGCTGAATTCTGGCCCTTCATGTGTACAATGCAAAATTCTCTTCTCTTAGATTGTAGTAGCAGCTCAAAACACCTGTGAATATCCACTCCACTTTCCTGAATGCTATCCCAGTGTCACTGGAAGGATTATCACTGCTCTTCTGGTATTGTTGGAATATTGAAGATGCTCATGTGATCACCTCTTCAGGAAGCCAGTGTTACTACTGAGACCATGACCTTAGCACCAGGAATAGCTGAAAAGACCCTGGCAATGTTGGACTTGATAATCTTAGAGGCATTTTCCAACTTTAATGATTCTGTGACTGATTTTTACTGCCTTGCAAGCAAGGAAATGATCCCCTTGCCATAGACACTCCCTAAACACCAAATCTGAGCTTCTGAGAATCTGCCAGTGAGTGCAGCAATGAGTTGGAATGTGGGGCAGCACATTCATTTTGTGACTGAAGAGCAGAATGCTGTAGCACCGAAATTAGAAGCAAGCAGGCAAATTGCACTGACCTAAATTTATCCTCAGCTGCATCTCTGGAAGGCACCCAGCTTGTTACAGACCTTCAGTTCCCTCAGGACAGTTTGTCAGAAGGGATGCTGGGGCATCATGAGGAGCTGCACTGCACGCAGGGAAGGCTGAGCTCGAGGGTGCACCACCAAAAAAATTCCAAAATCGTTCTCCTGTTCAATCACAGGGATCTTGTCTGTAGCAAAAGCATGATCAGACACAAAATCCAATCTGCTGGGCATTAATTATTTGCTATTCCTACAGAGCAGAACAGGGAAACCAAAGTTTCACAGGAAGGAATGTGCCATGGTGTCTACACCAGCTTCTGGCTAAAATGTTTCTTCAGCACTAATAAAAATAAGTGACCAGCTTAAAAAGTTGTCAGTTTAGAAACAGACAATACATGAAAGCCATTCCTTCCAGTCAGCAGCACCACTGATTTGGTGTCTCCTCAAACCTTTTAAGAGCTATTGCAATTTTGGAAGACACAGGAAATAACCTCTACCCAAATCAGACTTGAAAAATTATGATGCTCCCCCAACATTTTTTTTCTTAAAGACAAATATCTTGCATAAAAGTAAAAAATCTTCAATATTTTTATGAAGCTGAAAGGTCTTAAAGAGAGCTTACTTGAAAGTAAGTCTATTTTGATTTTTCTCTAAAAATTTCATAATTTTGCTGCAGAACTCCAACTTTCTGCACAGATCATTTCATCCATGCTTTTCCTTATTATTGTCATTTTGTCATTCCATGGCATGGGGTGATAGTTCACAATTTACCGTGACTGAAAGGTTAATTTTTAGAAAACACATCTCACTCACTGCAACATTACATCCTCTCCTGAAAACCACAACATCCTCTGCATTCACACAGCCTGAAGCTTTACATTACTGTCAGCACACACTGACTCTATTTTGACATGTGGGTTTTCTCTTGATACAAAAAATGATGCTGAATTATCAGAAGAGAGTTTGGTTTGTGGGAAACAAGTTTACTCTGTTTTTCAAATTCCTGCCAAACTGCTAAGAGTGATTAATAGTTTCTTTCCCTCTGTCAAGAGAGTGCATATTTTAAATTACAACATCATTGCTTTAAATCCCTGGCCCAATTCCACAGTGATGCTTCCAGTGTCCCACTCTACAGCCTTGAACAGTTCTTTAATGATATTTGGTTCCTAAAACTGATGTATTGGCAGCAATATGAAGAATTACATATATTATTATTTCATTTATTATTATACATATATTTTTATTATTATTCATTATTATTACTTAAGAATTACTTAAGAATTACATTATTCATTATTATTACTCAAGAATTACTTATTATTAAGAATTACATATTATTATTACATATATTATTTCTGCCCCAAAGCAACAGATATCCTGCTCACTTTCAAGACATTGGATTTTATCCCTATTAGCCAGAATTTGTGGCACTCCTGATTTTTGGATATCTTCAGTGTAAAAATTAAAAAGAAGTCCTGGTTCTCACAGCTGGGCTCAATTTTTTCTGTGGAATTCATCATCTGCAGATATTCTGGATGATCTAAGCAGATTTGCCCATTTATGGTGGCAAAAGAACCCTTTTCCATGATTTCAGGTTTCCCAGGAATGACTGAGGTGCCTGAACAGCAACAGCCCTCAAGCTCACGTGCTTGCTCTGACTAGTAAAAGGAAGAACTCCTCAAATCCAGGATTTTTTTTTTCAAAGCCTGTTTTTGCTTGTTTCAGGCTTAAAAAAGAGAGGAGAAAAATCTGATTCACAGAATATATAATATATAATATATCATGTGTTATATATTATATATTATAGATTATATATTATATATTATATATGATACATTATATATTATATATTATATATTATATATTATATATGATATATAATATATTATATGTTATATGTTATATGTTATATGTTATATAAAATAGTTTCTTTCTGGGGGACAGAAATTTATACATATATATAAATATATATATAATCGTGTCTGATCGGAGTGGTCACCAGACTCCAGGTGCCAGAGCTGCCCCAAAGGAGGAAAAGGATGAGTCCAGCACCAGAAAATGAGCTCTGGCTGCAGCATCACACACAGGAGAGCACAGGCCACACTGCTGGGAGCTCAAGAGTTGCAGCTTTGCAGTGAAGGGCAAAGAAGTTTGAGGGAGGATCCTGCAGGGTGTCCTTGCCTGCCCTCCCTTGGCATTTTAAATGTCCCCATCAGGTCAGCAGCAGGAAACTGCAGGGACCAGGACAGGTACACATCTGATCTAAGCACATCTTCCAGTGAAGTACAGGTTTTTCATTCTGTTAAAGATGCTTGTTCAATAAAAACAGTTGGTTTAGTTGTTCTTTATCCCAGTGTCATGGAATCACAGAATGCTTTAGGTTGGAAGGGACCTTAAGGACCATCCTGTTCCACCCCTGCCATGGGCAGGGACACCTTCCACTGTCCCACTCCAAGCCCCAGTGTCCAACCTGGCCTTGGATCTCCAGGGATGCAGCCCCAGCTCTCTGGGCACCTGTGCCAGAGCCTGCCACCCTCACAGGAAAGAATTTCTTCCTAATATCTAATATAAGCCTGCCCTCCTTCAGTGCCTTGATTTTTTATTTTTAAAATATAAAGCTGGGAAAGTCTCCAAGGCTTTGGACTAAATAAAAATCTTCCCTCGGCTCCCCTGCTTGGCAGGTTTTCACTTCTAATACAACACAGATCAGAGAGGTGGTTTTTTGGCTCTCATACCTACAATAAGCTTATTCCCCAGCATATGTTTCCATCAGTCATGAAAGCACTCTCTTCTTGTCACACAGCCTCATAGAGCTGGGAATGTGCCTCAGGTAACAGAAGGGCATCTTTTGGCACAAAATTTCCCATCACAAACAATCCCTTTTGATACCATCCCTGTCAGCAGCTGAGGGTCAGGGAAGGAAGCTGATGAGTCTCCTTTGTTTTTGAGGCACAAAGGAACCTGCCCACCCCAAAACAAGTCCCACCCCTCTCTTTCTGTCCCTTTCTGGGACTGTTTCTCCCCTCTGCCCTGCTCCTTCCATGGGGCACAGCTCAGTCCTCCAGGAGGTGTTCTCAGGAGACTTTAACCTGCCCACAGCACAGCTGGTCCTGGTGAAAGCATCTTTGCTCCTGGCAGGCAGAAATGTGCCTGTTTCTCCTCAAATCTCAGCAGTAATCCAGGAGGAGCCTGGTCCTGCTCTGCCAGCACCAATCCTGCTCTTCCTGCAGACCCTCAGGGCTCTGCCCACCCATTTTTTATGGGAAAGAGTCAAACACAAAATTTGACCCATGGCAGGGGAGCTGAAACTCAACAATCTTTAAGATCCATTCCAACCCAAACCGTTCTGTGGTTTGGTGTTTCTATGGTTCTAAAAACCCCCAAAACCCCAAGATGACTGTGAATACCAGCCATAAATAGAGTGTCAAGATCTGCTGTAAACTCCTAACAGAGCTGAACTAAAAATAGAAGCATGAGAGGGTGAAGCAGTGCAGCTCTGGCGTTGAGAGGAACAGCAATGTCAAGAGGATGAATAAAGAAAAGAGTAAGGCTTTGCTTCATAATTACCTACCTACCATAGAACAATGTGGAATAAATATAGAAACCTTATTGCCAAATAAGCACCTACTCCCACAAGCACATTAAAAGAAATTAAACAAAAAAATCCCCACAAAAAATTCAGCTGTTGAAAGGAAAATATGATTTTTTCAAGATACGAGTGACATTTTTTCTGGTTTACCTTCAATTACATGTCACATTCATTTTCTAAGGGAGGATTCTGACAGAATGGATCTCTCAGAGTGATTGTGCATCTCTTGCACACTTGTGCAAAAGGTCCAGCAGCACAAGTGCCATTATCTGCTCACACAAAGCTGTGAGACTCAGTGACAAATTAAAAGGCCAAACAAACAGGTAAAGAGCAGGAAAACCCCCAAATCCTCACCTCCAGTTCCTGTATCCCTCTCATACATTCCACAACAGTCACAGAGCAGTAAATGCAGACAAATCTGGGCAAAACACTTATTTCTCTGTGCCATGAGAATTCTCTAGCACAAGCAGCGGCCAGAAAGCTCAAAAATAGTATATTTTTATATATACTGTATATACTGTATATACTGTATATATATATATATATGCATAATTATATGCATATATGTAATTAAGTAATATTTTTTAAAAAATAATTCTAAATAGATATAAATTTATAAATAATATGTTCACATATATAATACATATGTAAATACATCTAGTACTATAAAGTTTGTTTTATCTGCTCACATAAAAATCATGTTGTTTTGGAATTACTTGGAGATTACCTAGGGATTACCTAGACATCTCAGAGAGGCATGGTTATTTGAAACTAAATTAGAAAGTTCCCTGAAACTATAACCTGAGCTAATCAAGCTAAATATTGGGAAAGAATGAGGAAGTTTAACACAAGCATGACAAGGTGAATGTAAAGATCCGAATGTAGATCATGACTAGAGAAGTTTGCTACCCTTAAACTTCTATTTTATGCCATGTATAATGACTTTGCCTTATATATAGATGTAAATATATGCATAATATTATTACTATTTTATAATATACATATTTATTTATATATATAAAATGATTTTGCCTTATACATAGAAGTATATATATTATATCATTATACATATTTATTTTTATATATATAATGACTTTGCCATTCATATAATATCAATCAAATTATATCATATCATATCATATCATATCAACATATTATATTACATTACATTGTATATTATATTATATTAATATTATATTATATTATATTATATTATATTATATTATATTATATTATATTATATTATATTATATTTTTTAAAAATGTGTATATAATGACTTTGCCTTATATAACACAACTTTTGTCCCATTCAATGACTTGATGCCTCACAGCATTTCCAATCTGTTTTTTTGGGTTTTTCCTAAAGAACCAAAGCACATTAGGACATGAATTCCTTGGTCTGAGAGCTCAGAGTGCCATGGAGAAAAGTCAGGATGTACTTACGACCAGAGGGAGTTTCTTCCCTGGGTGATGACTCCAGTGAATTTTGTCAGCCTTCGAGCATCGACTTCAATCCACTGGTAGGGGTCATTTCTTCCTGCACACCAAGCACCATCATAAAAATCATTTTCGTTAACACCTGCCTGAAAAGAAGGCAAAGCTGACCATAAATCAGAGCTAAGAAACTGCAGGTTTTTCATGGGAGAAAGAAAGGAACACATCATTCATCCCCCTCACTTTAAGACCCTTGAGGCCCTCACCAAAATATTTCCTTAGTCAAGGCAGGGCAGGAAATTCTGGGAAGTCCCTTTGAAAACTCAGAATGTTTACACATAAATTTCAGTCAGAAAAGATAAACAGAGCTTCAGTCTGTTCTTGCGGCCTGACAGAGCCACAGATCCAGAGCCACAGTCTTTATCCAGAACAAATTATCCACATGGTCTGCAGAGTTTGGAAAGTCCTAAAAAGCCAGCTCCAGCCCATGTAAATAATCGTGATTAGAAAATCAGTGATTAGAAAATCTTGTTTTCCCTGGAAGCAGCAAAGCAGAGTGCAGGGCATAAGGAAACAGCAGCACCACCTCCCTCCAGAACCAGAATTAATAATTTTCATAGCCAGGGTGGCAAAGGTTAAAAATTCAGGAATGTCTGGCTGCTCCCCAACTGGAGCACCAATCTGTATCCCAATTTCTGCTGGAAACCTACCACAAACAGCTTTCCCAGCATTTCAAACAAATAGTTGAAGGTATTTTGGGTAAGCTGTTTTCCATATAAATCTGAACTAGAATTTAATGAAACATAGCATCTGAAAGTTTTCAGATATTTATTTTCCTTCTAAAGCCCAGGAAATGTTTGGCACCAAGCTGGATGCTGGCATAAAGAGCACAGAAGCTTTGCCATGTGGTCCTCTGAGGCTACTTGTATTTTTGTGGTATTTCATCTGTGGTTTATGTGGATTTATCATTGCCATCCATGCAATTCCAGGAATGGAGATCATTAAATAGTTCCCAAATGAAAATGAAGAGGTTTACAGACTTTTTCTACCCAAATGGGTGGCTCTAACTCAGAGAGGATGCAGTGGTTAATCCCTTTTCCCAATGTGGCATCTGGAGGAAGTTCTCCAAAACACAAGACACTGATTCAATTCCTAAAACATCTCATTTTCTCATTTTCAGGACTGAAATAAGGTAGCTTAAAAGTCACTTGTTTTCCTACATCTACCAAAATTAAATTAAGCCCCCTTTTCTCTGCATTAGCTCTGATATTTTGAGGAGAAGTTTGTATAAAAGTCAATAAGAAAACACAGAGAAAAAAAGCCTGTTAACAATGGGTGATAAATTCTTCAGGGAGAGCAGAACAACGGGAAAACATGAGAACACAAACATGGTCACTGACCTGAGTTATAACCCTTGGCAAGAAAAGGTTTCAATGCATTTTAAAGTAAGATGGAATTTGAAGTAGCCCGAGGCTTTAAAACCTTGCCAGGGAGTGTTAAGATCTGCAGAGCACCTTGAACCAGCATCCTGCTAATCCCTTCACACTGGAAATTCCAGCAGCTCCTGCAGAACAAGTGCCCCTGTCTCCCAATCCCTGCTCGTTTTTAAGCTGAGGATATTTCCCTTGGTGTGATGCTCATCAGGGAATAAACCTCTCCTCCACATTGCAATGAGAAGTGGAAAGTAGAGGAAAAAATATGGGAAAAATGCTTATTGAAATAAAAAACCCTCCCACCTAAATTACATTCATGAGTATCCATGGTTTCAACCGGGTTTAAATAAATTTCAGCTGAAATTGCTTATAAAATATGGGGAGTTTTAGTTATCCACAGCTTAAAATACTCTGGCCTTAAACAGGGGCAAAGATCCCCTAAAAAGAAAGTAAAAAGAAGAAGAAGAAGAGGAAAAAGAGGAGGAAGAAGATGAAACCCCTGCTGCTACTTCTTCCTGCTCTCTTATTTTCTGATATCAGCTTCTCTGAAGCTAAAAAAAAAAAAGGTTTTTACTGGGTAAAAAGAAGGAGGTGTCTGTGTCTAATCAGCACAAAATACTATGTGAAAAACAGGAGTTTAATCAATGAGAAGTTATTTTTAGAAATTTATCTGAAGGGAAAAAATTGAAGAAATCTACAATTTCTCAAGCTTCAAGTCTATATTTTTTTCTGAAGGTGCTTTATTTTCCTATGGCAATGTTTCTATAAAATAAAAACGTACAGATTCAATCAAGTATTTAGTAATTAGAATTCCTATTAAATTTCTTTGGAAAAGTGATTATTCCTGAGAGATGGGTACAGTTATCACCAAGTATTCTAGCAAATAATACAGATCAAGATCTTTTCTCAGTAAGGTGTTTACTTGAATTTTAAAAATCCATATTGAATTACTGGAAAAAGCAGATTCAAGTTATGCCATGGGTACTTAAATTATCTTCATAAACAGGAGATGGAAGCAGCTGATGAAAACTGGAAGCCAGGGCTAAGTCTTTTTCCTTTCACAGAATATTCAAGAATAACTCCAAGTCTAACCCAGTTTGTGCTTCACTTGCAGCCAAATGCAAAAATATTTCTCAATATACAGTGTCTTATGAAAAAAAACCCCACAAAACCCTTTTGGACAGAGGAAAAGAGACTTTCTTCTGTCACTCACAAATCAGTTATTCCCAAGTGTGAAAGCTGAAAAATGTAATTCAGCTAAACCAAATGAGCTGCTTATTAGGTATCCAGAAAATAATATGAAGGTTATAAATTCCTTTACAAATAATATGACTTTGCATTTTAATTCGTGTTTCTTTTCCAAATTAGATGTGTGCAAGAATAAAAACTTGCTCACAATATCAATGTTGTCCTCATTACTCTATAATGAGGAGAAAGATGATACTACCAAAATGTACTCAAATAAAGAAACTCCAGTCTTCTGCTTCAAATCAGCTGGAGCAGCAGTAAAAATACACCACATATCAAACCACCTCTGCTTAAATTCTTTTCCATTCCCAGCAGGGTGATCAAAAAAATTATTTTACCATAGGAAGTTTGGGAGGGGAAAAAAAAAACCCAGCATTACTCATCACAGGTATTTATAGCAACCACTGCCAGTTGGGAAGAACTGAAACACACAGGCTGCAAGTAAACCTTCAATAACTTTGCCTTTTCCTTTTGATTTGATAATGCAGAATTTCAAAGGGAACAAAGACCTGGAATGACAATCATGGAACCATGGAATGGGTTGGGTTGGGAGGGAGATTAAATCCTATTGAGTTTCAACCCCTGCCATGGCAGGGACACCTCCCACTGTCCCAGGTGCTCCCAGCCCAAATGTCCAGCCTGGCCTTGGGCACTGCCAGGGATGCAGGGGCAGCCACAGCTGGAAATCCATTCCAGTCCTCCCCACCTTCACAGGGAACAATTCCCAATTCCCAATCTCCCATCCATGCCTGCCCTCTGGCAGTGGGAGCCATTCCCTGTGTCCTGTCCCTCCATCCTTGTCCCCAGTCCATCTGCAGCTCTCCTGGAGCCCCTCTGGGCACAGGGAGGTCTCCTTCAGACACAAATGCCTGAGTTTGCAGACATGGGATTGCTTTACTTGAGTAATCTTCAGTGTTTGGGTTTCTCCAACCAGGAAAATAAGGAAGAGAAAGAAACATAGTTTGACAAATTATTCACTCTTAATTATCATATAAGTGACAAATACTAATGAATTTCATCCCTGAAGGCAGAGAGCCTCAATTAATATTATTTTATGCCATGATTTCCCTTGATGATGTTAAATTACTGGTTGTATCACTTGTGCAGTTAGATCTCCAAAAAATGGCACTCTACTAACATGGCTTGTGCCCTTGAGAAATCCCACCTTAATCCCCACACTCAGGCAGGACTGGGAGGAAAATCAGGGCCCACACAATTCAAGGGCACAAGAGAAGCAGATCCTGCAAAGTCTTACCCAATTCTAAGCCTGTGCTTCCCTGGAATAAAGCACACACCAACTGGTTCATTTCATGTGCTTCAGATAATCTAAACAGGAAAAGTGAAATAACCAAAACAAACCCTGACAAGCTTTGGAAAAACTTAATTATTCTGCAAATTGTCTGAGAACTGAGGCAGTGCCAGTTACCTGGGGAGAGCCCTGAGCTTCTCAGCTGACTTTGCATCAGATGATGAGGTTGGGCAGAGAGAGGATTTTGTATTATTCTGGGGGGGAGCACCACAGTCCCAAGAACATTGTGACAGCTCCGTGGTGAAATGCAGATCACTGGACAGGGGCAGCAGCCCATAAAGCTGCTTGTCACCATCCCCACAGCATAACATGTTCACAGAATTCCAGTGGCACAGCGGTGGCTCTGAGCTGGCCAAGTGTTTTCCTTCAAGTACAGCTCTGAACAGCAGGAAAACACAGCAGCTTTTTGCCTTTCCCAGCTCACTGCAACCTCCTGTGCTGAGCAGCAAAGAGAAAGCACCAGGGAGCTCATCAGCCACCCGGCACATCAGCCACCTGCAGCACCTGTCCCTGGATAAAGCAAATTCCCTCTAAATACGAGTGAAATTCAGAAATCTCTTCATGCACTGAAACCCCAGTGACAAGGACATGCAGATTCCAGGTTTAGAAAAGTGCTATTCATTCTTAACTATGCCCAAAGAAAACTGTTTTTAAAGAAAAATAAAGGCAAGTCCAATTTTTTTACCAGTAACTTTATGTGGTGAGGGGGTTTAGGAAAATACTTTATCTATAGTTTCAGTAGGGATAAAAAAACTGGTCTAATCCAAGCTTTGGGAAATTTCAGGAGGAGCTGAATGGCATTTTTCTTCTGCTTTGCTTCCCAGTAAAAAACTGTGCCCTTGGCTTCTCTGGAGATGATATTTAGAGGAAACTTCAGCCATTGGCAACACTCTATTTATTATATATATATATACATACATTATATATTTATTTATCACCTCTGTTTATTTTAACACACTACTGGGGATGACAGGACTGGATGGACTCCTGGACTCCTGCTCTAAACCAGTGTGGTCATGTGTTTAAATAAATTGAACTTCAACAACAGCCTGAAAAGTAAGTAGCCAGAACCAACAGAAAACTCAGAATTTTGCATCACAGTCCTTGGTTTTACGCCATTTTATAAACAAGACTGCAATAAAATAACTAAGAAACTCCCTGAATGTCACCTGCATTCCATTTTTTTGATCATGAGGGTTTTTTTTCCTAGCAGAAAATATCAAGTAAAGAAGCAAAATATCTCAGTGGGCTCCCCAAAGTCAATGAATATGAAGGCTGCAGGTGAGAGCTCACCTTGCACACAACCCCATGGACCTGGATTAGAAAGGAAGGGCCTGGATGGACCTGGATTGGGCTTATTCCCACTCTGGCCTGGCTGCCATCCCCCTTTTCCAGCTGCCTTTTCCAAAGTTTTCAGCTTTCTGACCAACTTTAATATCTTAAAACAAACACTGAAAAAAAAATTAGGAGGGCTATGCAGGCATGTTCCTCAGAGAGATGTTTGTGCAGAGGAAGAGTGGTTTAAAAATTGGTTGAAAAATCAAAACTTGATTGGTTAAAATCAGTCCCTCTACCAGAGTGAACCACATGGATGTGGCACTGGTGATTAGAGCTCATCCCTCCTAGTCCCAGCCTAAGCATCAAACCCCTTCAGCTGGGGAGAAACACAAGTGGAGGGGTCCAAAATGAAAGATAAATTAAATAAACTTCAGAGATCTTTCACTGTTGGCTGAGTGCTGATATCCTGTTTACAACTTTAAGTGTTCTGCTTTATCCTGCAAAGTAACATTTTTAGTCTGGACAGACTGTAATTCAGAGAACAGCCCCAATAATAAAGTGGGAAACAGAAACAAGGCCAAATGGCATTTGGTCCTGCAAAGCACCTAAACACATTTTTAATCTGAAACAAAAGATGCTAAACAGGGTTCTGTGTTAGAGAGTTTTGAAGCGGAGCATTTTTTGGATGGTATAATCACTGCTTCTGAAAAAAACTGCCTTAGGGAAAGGGTTTCACTTGAAACCACACTTTCAATTAACCATTGTCATTAACTACAGGCAAACAACAAAGGAAAAAGCAACATGCTGAGAGAGCTTCCTTGCAGGCTGGCGAAGGGAGCAGGGTGTCGGGATCTCTGGCTGCTCAGAGTGACCCCAAGAAAAGTTAGAAAGTCTCTTTTCCCAGCCCAGCACTTGAAGAAGGAGTCAGAGCTCTTCATTTCTCGGTCTCAAGGTTGTTTATTGTTCCTTATCTATAAAAAATGTTCTCCTGCCCTGCTGAGGTCCATCCAGCAGGACAGACAGAGGCACTCTGCCTGCCCTGGGGCAGTGTTATCTTCTTATACTAAAAACTATGTGTACAGCATTTACAATTACTTCCCAATACCTATCACCTATGATACACAGTGAGCTTCTACTCTAAACCAATCCAAAAGTGCCAACGTCACAGCAGGAGATGGAGGCCAAGAAGCAGAAGGAGAAAGGCTGGACACACCCAGATTCCTCCATCTTGCCTCCTGAACCCTCATTCTAAAAACCCCAAAATCTACTTTTTCACCTTGTGCTAAATTCACTATCATTCTACTTAAACTGTCGTGGCTTGCTGATCTTCATATAAGGTTGTTAATTTGCTCCATGGGTCACAATCAAACCCACAGGGGCATCCTGGGCTCTGTGCCAGGATCTTGGCCATCCTGGACAGCCAGAGGGATGTTCTGGGTTACCAGAGCAGGGAAAGGAGCTGCCTCCACCTTTGCCTGCTCAGAGTCAGGATCTGCACACCAAGCCTGGAGATTTCCCCAACTATCCCACAGGTTATCCACCAAACCCCCTCCCTTGCACAGCCCCAGTGCTTCCCCTCCATTTGAATTACAAGAGCTGACAAAGCAGTCAGAACCAATAAGTATCCACTGGTTCTCTATTTTCAGCAGCACAACCTGGAGCCATTCTGGCACTCGGGAGGAGGAATTGCTGTTACCTGGATGTTGAGCCTCCCTCGGTGGGCCCCAAGGCCGTAGCGCTTGGCCGTGGAGGCATGGAGCTGGAAGTCAGTAATTTTTAATGTCTCCAGACCGAGTGGAGGGCAATCTACAAAACAAAAGATTGATTAAGTTTTAATTGAACAGGAAAACAACAAAAAACAAACCAGCGAAACAACACCAAACAAACAAGTATTCACAGTTCCTGGATTTCGGCAGTGCCAAGCTGGCTGGGCCCTCACTGGGACGGAGGAGCAGAGCAGTGCTGAGGGCAATGAGGAATGGCAGCTCTCAGAAAATCAATGAGGCCATGCAGATTTACACCCTTTGCAGGGGCTCAGAGAGTTATTGCTGCTTGCTCTGTGCTTCAGTTTCTCACAGATATGCACAGTATTTCCTGTCAAGTGCTTTTCACCAGTAAAACGCCCTTTTTATTTTTATTTTTTGTATTTTCTTTTTCATCTCTTACTTGGATTTTTTTCTCCCTCCCTGTACTCATTCCAAGCTACTGTATGAAATGATGTTTCTAATTAAAATTTCTTCTGGAAGCTTCACTCAGAGTTCCTCCCATTGCACAACAGCATCTGTTCCAGAGGTCTGGGAGCCCAGAGAGAGCTGAGCTCTGCAGAGGTGGTGATTAAACACAAACAGAGCAATTTTGACCCAAGGACCATCTCTCTAAGCCCCAAATTCTGCACATCCTTGAGGACAGAAAAGCAAATGCCATTACTTCAGCAAAGCAGTTCTTGGAGCTCTGGCTTTGGAAGATAAGAGGTTGGGAAAAATCTGTTCTGTGATTATCAGACAAATATTTGGCTTTTTAATCCCTCACCGAAATGTCATGAGGTTATCAAAGTATGAAAGAATCATTTATGGTGGGAAAGCCCTCAAAAATCATCAGGTTCAACCATTCCCTCATCACTGAAATGTTCACCAATACTGTCCCCAAATGCCCCATGTACATCTCTGTTAAATCCCTGCAGGGATGGGGACTCTGCCCTGGACAGGGAATGTACCTGGTTGTATTTCACTTTCAGGTTGTCTTTAACTTTCAGGTGCAATTTTGCATTATTAGGCACAAACTGGCAATGTGTGGGATTTCCCAGATTCCTCCTTAGTTCCCAACAAATTAAAAACCCTCAGGAAAAATGTGACAGGTTATCAATTCATGCTGCTGTTTCTTTGGTCATCCTTAGGAAGTTCCCACACAAATCCAGGGCCAAATGTCTCCTTCAGAAGTAGTAAAGACATAAAGTAAAAATGAATATATTTTCTGAAGTACCAACAGTGATCTTAGTGTTACATAAGAGCTGAAATGTAGACAGCTCCTCATTTCAAAGAGCTTTCAATTCAATTACCCAAAACAGAGAAGAAACAGGATGTGTAATGAAAGGCAGAGGAAGGAATAGCTGGGAGGATTTTGGGATGATTGTCTGATTGTTTTAATTTCATTTCCTTATAGAGTGTTGCATCTTTCATCATACTCCAAGTGGAAGTGTCAGGCTCTGACAGATCTCTACTGGGAGTAAATGACATTGTTGGGAACTGCCTGCCTCTTTTAACAAGTTTGGTCCTAATGACAGGTTTGGAAATCAACCTCATGGTGCATGGTGCATTCAATACTTGAATGAAAATTAATGAAAATACTTTCTTCCACTGTTGGCTCCTCTTTGCCCAGTGAACATCCCAAACTGGGAGCAAAGCAGCAGGATTTGCATTCAAAGATCTTTAGATATTTGTTTATTTTCAATGTTGGGATTCATGCAGTTTTCCACAAGAGAAGACTTTTGATTTTTATTTAACAAATATTATGTTTTCTATTAATAGCTGTACTATTTGAATATTAACACTTTAGGAATAGAAATGCGTACAAATTCCACATGCATACAAATTCCAACATCAATAAAGGGATGAAAAGAGGAGCATGTAGACTAAAACAAAAATATGTAATGTACAGAGATGGTGGGGTCAAATTTTTCAATATAGCCTCCTCTGATTACCTCAAATTTACTCATTTTAATCCAACAAAATCCACCTGAAGTTGCCATATCACTACTGAAAAAAAATAATTCTGAGTCCTACTGAGAATTTAATTTTGGATAAATTATTTCGTTGGGGTGTGTGTACCCTGCTTCTTAAAGCTACTGGAGATAATCAGGACAGCCTAGTTTTGAAAAATATACAGGAAAATAAACTGATTTATGGCATTCATAAAAACTTTACTTTTTAAAGGATTGCTTTAATACATTTTATGTAACTTGAAGAAATATTTCACAAACCAATGAAAATTGCCACCCAATCAGTAGGGCTGTCTTAATGATTTTGTACTCTCTGTGCCAGTTTGAAAAAACCTTGGGGAAGCCACAGAAATTGGACAGCAGGAATGACCAGAGATTGTGTGAATCTATTGCATAATGGATTCAGCTGGAAATGACCCAATTATCTGGTTATTTCTTTAACCAGCTGAAAATTTAATCATTATAAAACACAGGGAATTCAACTGTGGCTTTGAGATATTGAAATAAACATGCTGTGTACATAAGAACTTAATAGATAAATGCACCTACAGCATTTCTGGTTTAGAGGGACAAAAAGCAAACATTAGGGTTGAAATGCAGTGAAGGGGCTGCTGTGGACATTTCTTCCCTCCTGGTCCATATCCAAGCATGATTTTGTGTGTGATTTGCAGCCATGGATAGGTGTTCACTTTAGAAATGAGCACTAATAAGGTGTCTGGATCAAATGAATTAATTCCAGTAAACAGAGACAGGGCTTGGATTCAGAGTTACAACATTTGTCTGTGGGAGCGTGTTCTTGTGAGGTTTCCTGCAGCAATGCTGAATGGCCACATCTCAGTGTCCTTTATTGCCAATTATTCTTCCCCCCAGGAGTCCCAGCAGGGCACCAAGGCAGTTCTGGTACCTGGGGGAAATCCCTGTCCCCTAAAATTAGCAGGAGAAACAGCCAGGAACCAGCTCAGTCTCCATTTCATCTCTGGAAATCTGAATTTGCCTCTCATTCCATGTTTGCCTACAGCAGGAACAGCACCTGGGTGTGCAGCTGAGCTCCCTGCCCAAGCCAGCAGGGCCTCACTGTGCAATCTCAGTGTGGGGGGATTTCTGAAAGCAGTTTCATCCTCACGATGGCTTTGTCCTGTGGCTGCAGCATCGTCCATTGAAGCCTGGTCAAACCCCACCTTCTGCAGAGCCAGCCTGGTTTCCTTCACTCCTGCAGGGCAATTCCAGCTGCTGTGCTGCAATTCCAGCTGCTCTGCAGCACACAGCTGTAGGATCAGGCCAGGAAAACACTTGTGCTCATCTCTGTTACTTAAATTACTCATTTATTTTATTTCCTTCTGGTCTAAATAAAGAATGCCAGATAAGTCCAGACTGCCTTCGTGGCTCTTGTATCCAATAAAGATGCATTTAGGAAATCATTCTGTCCTCCTCTTTCAGAGGCAAAGCAAACAAGCAATTCTTTTACTTAAAGAGAATTTCCCATCAATTTTGGAATATGTTCCAAAATGGAATATGTTCCAGCTTTTCAAATATACATATATATATATATATATATATATATATTCCAGCTTTTCAAATGGAAGGGCAGAGAGAAGCACCATGTTTCCTCTTCAGCCCATATCACAAAAGCCATACCTGTAACCCTCTTCAATTCCTGCAAGTCTGTGCTGGTCTAACTCCTCATGAGCACAGATACTGGCATCTGGAAATGGAGAAATATCAGCTCTGTGCAGCCTGACAATCTCCTGTCCCAGGGGAGATACAGGATTTAAATCTTGTTTAAACAAAGCATTTCAACATGCCATTAAGAGGCAAAACTGTGAATTTGCCTACAGATACAGGTAAATTAAGCACAAAAGTAAGTGTATAATCTGTGGGAATTAAGACAATAATGTTCATTATACCATTCATACTATTCTTAGGTCTTGATGGTCTCACACAAAAATTTCTTAATGAGGCCAATATCATAAATTTTGCCCTAGCAGCTAAATTTAGAGGTTTTCCTATGAAAAGTGTGGTTGATAATTCATCTTCCAACAGCAGAAACTTTTAATGGGAGCTCTGGCAGTCGAATTTCCGTGGCTAAAGTTCTACTTAGGTCACAGGTAGGCAAAGGACTTTAATACTGCAATGCACCTGCAAGGTGAAATAACAGTAAAAGAACATTTCTGACAACCTTCACCTTGCTGAAAATATCTTTTGATTATGTTTCTGTGATTGACAGCCTTTGTAACAGCTGAGTTCAACAGAATAAAGTTTACAATTTTCGAAATAATTTGTTATATATATATATATATATATTACTTAAATAATTTATATTTACTTATAAGGGCATGGAGGGGTTCAAATTTGGTCTCTAAATGTTGCTGTTTTGATGATGTGATCATGGAAGTGTGAAATTCCCACAGATGTTCATGACTCACACTCCACAGTTGCTCTTCCCTGGAAAAATGTCCATGGGTTTCAGTCTGGGTGCTCTTCTGGCTCTGCTCATATCTGAAGTGTTGCTAACAACAATAACAAGTTTATTTTCTGACCTGAATTCAGGCCACAGCCACCCTACACCCCAGATCATTTCAAGCAGCATCTTGAGGCAGATTGAAGTTCCTCAAACACCTTTTGCTTTTATTTACTTTTTCTGAAAAACCCATGAGCACTGTGAGAGCAAAGCAAGCAAAGAGCACTTACAACAAATCCCCTGCACTGAAGGTAAAACACTGAATTACAGTCCCAGGCCAAAGATCAAATAAAGAATTAAGGAGATGCCAACATTTCCTGTCCTAAGACCACATTAATTATTGGCTCATGTTGCACTAAAGCTGTATATTTTTCCAGGACAAGCACCAAATGCTGCATTGAGGTCTTCAACATCAGGGAGGAAATATTTACCACAGCAGCGCAACCTACACTTGTGATTGCTCCTGAAGATTTAAAAAGAAATAAAGAATAAATGAAGCATTCTCTGGGTTCTTTAGGTCAGGTCTGACATGAAACCAAATGAGATTCTGCAAGTGCACTTTTTTTTTCATTTTCTCTCATTAACTTTTCACATTTTTTGCTCTCTCACAAGCCCAGGTTGTGGCTGGCTGCAGATGCAATGAAACATTCAGCAGGAAGAGCTTCTGTTATTGCTGGCACAGCTGGAGGCAGCAGTTCCAGAGTGCCTGGGGGTTTTGTGGCCAAGCCTTCAGACTCAAGAGGTTCATCTAAACTCCAGACATCACATTCACTCCCTGAGCTGCCTTCTGCTGCCACCAGCCTGGCACAGGATGGGATTTGTGATGTGGCACAAGGAGCCCTCCCATTTGTACCCAGATCTGCAAAGATCTCCCCTCTCTCTCCAAAGTATTTAATTTAATCACTCTCAAAAAAACGTATCTTTTTAATGGCCAAAGGAACCCAGCCTGAAAAATATCATATCAGCTCTTAACTTTTATTATGAGCTTTGACAAGGCTGAATTCTGTGCTATTAATTTTTAAATGCCTCCTCTGATGTTTTTTTTTTTTCTGAAGCACAGGGTGAAGAGTTTCTGTAATTCCAGCTAAAGCCACAAAACTGAGTACAGCCATCAAAAATGAGAACCATTCTTTTTTTTTCCAGAGCCAAACAAACAGACTTAGCCAAAAAAATGGAGAACAAAACCGAGACAGACCACTTGCACAATGGCTGGGTACAGGACAAGAATTACGATTAAAAACACATCTTCATGCCAGAAATAGCTCAAAATACCAGGTCACTGAGGTGTACTGCAAGAGCAGAGATTTTACACTCAGAGCATTAATTGCAGCCATCAAAAATAAACATTAAAACTTGGAATACTATTAACAAGTATAAAACCAAGACAGAAATAACTCTGATCTTAAGATACAACCCTGGCTCAATAAATGAGACATCTTAGAAGTGCTCAAGTTTAACCATATTAACAATCCAATTTGAGTGCATTTTACCAAAAATAGGATAAATATATGAGAAGTATGAGCATAAAACAGGCTTGTGGTGCAATTTTACCCCTCTCCCTCCAGGAATTTTATACAGCAGTAAATATATCCAATATATCCATAGTTGGTATAGAAAATTCACTGGGCAGAGCGACAGCACAGTCATGAAATTCCTTGAACATAAATAAACTGGAAAGTATCCACAACTCCTGATCCTAGAAATAGCCATTTACTGAACATTCTGGCTGTTTTTTGAGGATTTTGCAACACAGCCATTCTTTTGGGGGGGAAAAAAGCAAAATATGGATTTGAGGTGGCCCAAAGGAATGATACAAGTGGGAAGACACAGGAAAGGGGCTGTAAATGCTCCACCCTGAGAATCAGAACTGCTCACCTGGGGCTGAGACACACAAGAACAGCTTCAGAAATCCTGTGGAAACACCCAATTCCACTGGAATAAATGGCACTACTCTGATATCACCCAGCTTTCACCTTCCTACCCTCCCCACACACATGGAGCAGGAAAAACCTGAGAAACTGTAAAGTTCTCATTAGTAGTGAGGAGCCATTAAATTTCATCCCCACTGCTACAGTCACCTCCACTCCCAAGTGCTAAATTTACACTTGAGAAGGACTGAAATCAGCAGCTTCCCAGACAGTTCCACTTAATGTTATTCAAATTTTAATCCAGTTCAACTCCAGCACAGACAAAACTACATTATTTTAGTTCTCAACAAGGCAGGAAATGAGCTGAAAATGACACTGAAACAGACACGTGAACTTCCTTTGATGATGTAGCTCAAACATGAGTAAATCATGGATGTGGATAGAATCACTTGGCTCCTCAGTTTTGGGTTTTATAGGGTGTTTTTTACCCTTTTAGCTGCCTGGCTTAGCTCCTGATGCAAGCCAGGAACCTCCAGAGCCACGTTGATGAAGCAGCACGAGCCGTGCTTTAGGCAGCTGAGGCTCATTAGTCAGCTGAGAGTTGAGATGTCACCTTCCACATTTTTATTATTAAAGTTAAAAATACTCAAACTGCCAACAGAGAGCAGACTAGCAGCAGTCCGTATCTGCAGTGAGAGCTGGGTGAGGATCATCCCTCTGATCCTTCTGAGGATCATCAGCCCTCCTCTGCTGCTGCTGGAATGCTGGGGGACACAAGACAGATGAGGCACTTTGGACCTGGTCAACATTAGAGATTTTATAACAGGATGCTTTGGCAAAAGCAAACAGAACTTTGAAAATTAGACCTGGATTGCAAGAAGATTAAATCACATGGGTCTACTGAATAAAGAAAATCCCACTGAACTCTGCAAGCAAGAAATGTGGTTAATGCATAAGTTTGTGTGTGTGATTTCAACCTAATCATTGCAGTACTTACATTCTATTTCAGGGAGACTAGTACATTACTGGTCTCCCTGAAAGAGTATGTAAGTGTTTGTATCCCATAATAAAATGGGATTCTGATCACCAAGTCAGTCTCCCTGTCTCTCTCCATCACTGACATGCTACCTTGGGAAAAACTCATCCTTTGGATGGATGAGGAAAAACTCATCCTTTGGAAGGATGGAATCTTTCCATGCTTTGGATCTGAAATCTTCCCAGCAACGTGAAGCTGCTCCGTGCTCACATGAAAGTTTGAACACAGAGCTGCAAACACAGCTCCGTGCACGAGCAACACCCCCAAGGATGGGCTGGGATTGCCAAGCCAAGGCTCACCCTTGGCATTGCCACCCCTTCTCCTCTCTCCATCACCGACATGCTGCCCTTGGGAAAAACTCATCCTTTGGAAGGATGGAATCCATCCATCCATCCTTTGGATCTGAAATCTTCCCAACAACGTGAAGCTGCTCAGTGCTGACATGAAAGTTTGAACATGCAGCTCCATGCACGAGCAACACCCTTGAGGATGGGCTGGGATTGCCAAGCCAAAGCTCACCCTTGGCACTGCCACCCCTTCTCCTCTCTCCATCACCAACATGCTGCCCTTGGGAAAAACTCATCCTTTGGATGGATGGAATCCATCCATCCATCCATCCATCCATCCATCCATCCATCCATCCATCCATCCATCCATCCATCCTTTGGATTTGAAATCTTCCCAAAAACGTGCAGCTGCTCAGTACTGACATGAAAGTTTGAACACAGAGCTGCAAACACAGCTCCATGCACAAGCAACACCCTCGAGGATGGGCTGGGATTGCCAAGCCAAGGCTCACCCTAGGCACTGCCACCCCATCTGCTCCATCAGCACCAGCTCACCCTTGACACTGCCACCCCTTCTCCTCTCTCCATCACCAACATGCTGCCCTTGGGAAAAACTCATCCTTTGGAAGGATAGAATCCATCCATCCATCCATCCTTTGGATCTGAAATCTTCCCAACAAGCTGCAGCTGCTCAGTGCTGACATGAAAGTTTGAATGCACAGCTCCACCCCCAAGGATGGGCTGGGGTTGCCAAGCCAAGGCTCACCCTTGGCTCTGCCACCCCTTCTGCTCCAGCAGCACCAGGAGCATCACTGGGAGGCTCAGCCCCAGCCCCAGGCTCCCTCAGAGCTGCCACCCTGCCCTCCCTCCCTGCCCAGCCTCTGCCAGGCTGCACATCTGGGATAAATATAAGGAGCCTGTGACAGGAAATACCTCAAACCAATCCAGCTTGCTTTAAAAACCTTTTATAAAGTGTAAGGTCTGAGTTTTATGAAGACCTGGTGTGGCTGCTCTAGCAAGTTTACACATTTAGACACTTCTTTTTTCCTTCTAGCATCACATCTGTTGTTATTAATTCATAGGAAATAATAAGAGAAATTAATAAATCCAAACACTTCTCATAAGGCACAGAAGTTTTCATAGTGCCTGGAGCTGTTGCTCAGGCAGTGATTCCAGAGGAAAGTTGTGTGATTACAATAAACCTGAACTCAAGCTTTGTACTCCTTCCCAACCCTTAAAAAGGAATCAGTTTGTAAGTTCTAGGTCAGAGTAAAAAGCAAAAATTTGGTTGGATTGTCTGCTCCTCACTTAATTACTCTTTTTTATTTAACTGGTTATTCATTGATAGACTGCATGTTCTTTGAATCCACAGAATTCTTTGAATTCTTGAGTATTCTTTGATACACAGCACTAAGACAGCACTAAAATGTCAGAAATAACTTATACATTTAAATCCCAAACAGTGGAAAACTGCTTCAATGAAGGGATAAAAACTTGGCCAGGTGCACATAGAAAATAACCAGAGGTTCTTTGGATATATCCAGAAGTGCAGAAAAGCAGAAGATTTAGGAACTCATATAACAGAGCTTTCTTGTTTCCTTTAAAGCCCACCATGCCCAAGCTGTTGCACCCTTGAGAAGCACCCTGAGAGCAGAGGATTTAAGAGTTCAAAGCATCAAGAAGCAACATTTCAAAAGACAACTAAATCTCTGAGATCTGAGAAAATCAAATTCAGGCCTGGATTGAAGAGTGAGTATCCTCTTTTATTAAAAAAACCAAACCAAAACAAAACAAAAAAAAAAAAAAAACAACCCAACAACAAAAACCACCATACCCCAAACCAAACCCCAGAAATAAATAAAAAAGAAAAGAGGAGTGGAATTGTAGGGGTGCATGAGAGAGGATTTGCTTGGGAAGAGGAGATCTGTAATTGGCATTTGGGCTCACTCAGGGGACACAAACCCCAGGGCAGCACAGGAATCCCACTGGAGAACATGGAAAACCTAAGGACAGAGCCCAGCTTGCAAAGGGCATCAGTTCCTCCCCAATGTAATTTTAAAGGAATGATTCCTAAGGAGCTCAGAAAGCCCCCTGTGCAGCCAGGCTCTCCCTTTCCCACATTTCAGCAGGTGATTCCCTGAGGTTTTGCTCATCTTCCCAAGGATCTCAGCTCTCAGGTGACTTTTTAGCTTTCTAGTGTCCATTGTGAAGATGATATTTGGACACACCAGAGTCTCTCTGTTCAACTTCCCTCTCTCTACCTGCCTTCAAACTAATCATGGAAAAGTCAGCTTACATAAATAAATAAATAAGTTTTAAAATGCCTCAAGCCCAAGCAAGCACCAGGAATCTGTGGATTTAAAAGCTTGGTTATTACCTTTTAAATTCTGAACACTCAGCATTTTCTCAAGGCTCTGAGTTTCCTGTCTGCAGGAAGAGAAATGCTAAAATTGAGTCAGACATTGCTTTTGGGGATCTCTGGGAGGATTGCAGGGAAGGTTTGGAGCTTGGGAAGTTGGTGTGAAGCTCCAGCTCCAAGCTATGGAGCAAAGGAGATAAAGCAGTTCAAGCAAGGTTCAGACAAATATCTCCAAGGGTGGGCACCTCTCCAGCACAAATGTTCAGAGCTCCTTTCTCCCTATTCCAGCTTCCTACGGTTCCCAAAATCCATTCTGTCCAAACATCTTTTCTGCTTTGTTTAACAATTCAGCTGTGGTCCAGCAGAAGCTCAGAATCACAGGCTCCACATTTAGCACATTGGAGGCCTCACTGGTTCAAAGCAAAACATGTCAGGAGCTCCAAATGAATTGGAATATGAGTTATTAGTGAGTATAAAAGTGACTGCATTCACCTCTGCCTGCTCCAGGCTGAAAGCGCAAAAATCCAAAAATAAAATTTTAAAAAAGGCCCAAAAATCCAAGCTCCAAGCTGGAGGCAATGCATTTCCCAGCCTGTAGACCCAAAGAGGACTGCTCAGGAGTGCATTCAGATAAAATCTAATTTTTATCAGTTGCCCAGTGAGGTTTGACATCCTTTCCCTGGAGAAAAATGCCCATATTGTCACCCAGAGATTCATCTGCACTGCAAAACATCAAGGTGTTAATGTGAAAAGTTCAGGTCATGATTTGGGACTTATTAACTCCAGTCCTGCCTTGGAGAGTCCAGCCTCCTTACCATCCACAGGAGCCAAAAGTATTTGTTAAGTACAGGTATTCTGCACTTGAAAAGCCATGGAATAGGGAAAGCTTCAAGGCAAGCTTCCCTGAGCATAAAACTCCTCATTTTCCACTTCCTAATTGGAAAGGAAAAAAATCTGATTCAGGTTTAATGAGCAGAAATATGGAAAGAGTTGTAGAGGAAAAGTTCTGTCCTATTTTCTGTCCACTTTTTCAGAGAGTTCTGTGGCATTTTATCTGCACTAACTCCACACTAGCATTTTTTAAAAATATTTTTTAAGGTTTCCCATTTTATTCCTTTTGTAAGACAGCAGCGGGGGTCTCCATGTCTGATTGCCATTTGACTTGCATTCAAGCACCAAAAAAGCCAAGTACATATTTAGAGTATGGAACAAACCAGATGTGTCTGCAGGATTTTGGATTCCACATGCTACCATCCTCAGACTCCTCATTCCTGCCAGCTTGGGATTTATCCATTTTCTTCTCTGGGGCTCATGCCTTTCATCCATCTCTTGGCTTCTGCAGCACCTGGACTCACTCTGTCGGCATTTCCAAAGGTCTTTGGAAGAACACTCAGAGATCCCTCACGTTTCTGACTCTGTGCATGATTCCCCAATCCTTTGTTCCACCACCAGATGGAATCAAGGGTTTTGGGGTCCCTTTTTGTCACTTCCATGTAGCTAATGAAAGAAAAAGCAACTGGTCTAGGTCTGAGCCACTCATCTGGGGAGCCTGCAGGAGTTCTGGACTGCAGTCCTCTGCTGGGATCCAGAATTATCCAGAGGAGCCTGAGGAACAAAATATCCCCCAGGAGAGCTGTCAGACACTTTTTTTTTTGTTTTAGCTCGAGTGCTGGGCCTGGCTACTCCTCTCCTCATCCCTCTGTTCCCCAGCAGCATAAGAGCTCTGGCCTCACCTGGGGAAGCCTCCTGCTCTAGGGAAATCACTGAAGGGTGGGACACGTCCCCATCTTCTTGGGTCAGCCCCATCCTCTAACAAATCCAAATCCACTCCACTTTTACCATGGGAAATTCCAGCCTCCCCAGCAGCCATCTATACAGACCATGTATAGCCCAGATTTTCTTTTGGCAGAGCTCTCACTGGAATTTTTAATTGGAATTCAAAGATAGTGCAGTGTGCACACTCTGGGATAAAGCTGGGTCTGTCCTCTGGGATAGGGTACTGCCCATCCAGCCTGTGATGGCAAACACAATTCTAAACTGGCTCTGAAATGCCTTCTGTAACTCAGAATAACAGAATCATTCAGGTTGGAAAAGACCTCCAAGATCATCCAGTCCAACCTCTAACAGTATTTTTCAGTACCTGAGCAATTAAGAGGAAAAGGAGAAAAATCACATTGTCAAGGGCTAAAGTTCTACTTTTAGGCAATCACATAGGGAAGGCTGTTTTGCTGAAATTGCAGTTTCTGTTATCAGTCAGTGAAGCATTTTTGGGAAGGTTGAGATTTGGTCCCTTGTTTTCAGACATCCTCTGTCTTGTCCATGAGGAAAATTCATTACACTATTGAAAATAATCTTGGGAAAGGAAAAAAGAGTGTGTTTGAGCCAATCTGGCCTAAGGGGTGGCTGTACCAGTGGTGCAGGGAGTACTGACAGCCAGGTCTGAGATCAGCTCTTCCAAAATACTCTGAACTGTTCCCTTCTTTTGACAGATGTTTCAGGTGCACCCTGAAAGTCGTGAGCAGCCATAAACCTGTCACCATAAACTGCTGTATCTCTGAAGGGGAGAACATAAAAATACCCTGTTTTCTGGGAAAGAGGGACAAAGATGGGTTTCAGTTTGCAAGGTGCAAACAACTCTTTGTTCCAGCACGCCAGGATGGTTGGTGGGCTTGGCATTTCCCCTCCGTTCTGGATGTGGAGAAGGAAGGGGATGCTCAGCCTCTCTCTGTGCTCCCCCTCTCAACCACAACCCCCTTGAAATGGGAGGCTGCTTTGCTTTCTAAAATTCAAATGAGGAAACAGCTACAAAGCAAATTTGAGGACAGTGGGAACTGTCTTGGAAGACAAGCAGGGACATTTGGGGTTTCACCCTCAGGATCTCTTCCAGGTCCCAGTCAGAAGGATTGATCCCATGGAGCCAAAATGAGGGGAAACAACAAAAAAACCACTAAATTTGTCATACATGGGAGAGTAAGGAAGAAAGCATCTACAGGAAGCACTCAAGCCCCATAATCTAAGCAAGAAAATCAGATTTAGGAAGGTCTACCAGGTCATCCAGGTCTACCAGGTCATCCACTGTCTGGATGAGCTGCTGAGGTCCACAAGAAAGAATCTACATAATCAGAGGATTCTGGTGCTTTATCCAGCTGAGTCCCACTGTAGAACTTTCAAAATTCCCATATTTTTTAAGTTTATAACTACAGATATTCACATAATTCTTTGCTATCAACCTCATGGAAGATCTCAGTTGGATTTGGTCTTTGGGAATCACGTTGATTGTAGGAGAAGAGTTTTGCCAGGTACATACCTTAAATAATTCACCAGCAGCCCCAGGATGATGTACAGCCACACCAGAAGTCTGTCTGGCAATTCATTAATAAAAAGTAAACCACAAAATAAATCTGTAAGTAATTAATCCCCCTATAAAAAAACCTCAATTAATCACTTCCACTATCCACTTTGAAAGTCGCATTTTCTATGTCAGTAGCTACAGAGCAGATACACTGTGTAGCGGAGTAAAAAGACATGTAACTGTGATCTTTGTCTAATTTAGGTACACAACTTTTACTGTGTTCCTTGCTGGGTGTGTTGGATGCAGCAGCACTTTTGCAATTACAGCATCCTGCTAATGCTTGTGTGAGAGCAGGAGTAAAACTCTATTATTTACTGTTATTTACACACCTGTACAGTTACAGGTAATTAATCACAAAGAAACAGAAGATTAATCTCATATCTGGGTACTTTCACTCCTAAATCAGCTCAGCTCCAGCTGTGAGTCACAGCTACTGGAAGTCACTGAGGTCCACTGGAGCTTCCCAGCTTTTATTCACTTTTCTGCAATGTCAAATCCCAGCAAGGCAGCCCCACAGAGCCCAGACAGGGCAGGTTTGGGGGGATTCATGTGTCAGAACAGAAAATGATTCACTCTTCCTAAGCCAAGAGTAAAATGAGTTTCTCCACTCCTGACAAAGTGGTATTATCTCATGTAATTCTTTGAAATGGATTGTTATAAAATATACTTCACTGTGTATTGGGGCTGAATCCCATTTATACGACAGCTCCTTTAAACACCCCTCCAGAATCAGAAAATCGCTTTAAGGCCTTTTCTTATTTGCAAAATGATGTAAATCAGTGAGCAAACAAGGAATGAAACCCTTGTCTTTCCTTGTCTCCATTTAAGCCATAATGAGATGGATGTTCCACAGCACCAGGATGTTCCCCACCAGGAAGGAAGCATTTTTTGTCCAAAAGAGGAGTTTAGATATCTATCAGCAGACTCACCAGAACATCTTTTGTAATTCAATTAGAGCAGGGCTGGAGGGATTAACAGCTAAGCCCAAGTGCTCTGAAGATGCCTTAAGTGACCCACACACTCTCCCTCTGATGCCTTCACAGGCACTCTGACTCCCTGAGTCACCAGCTGGCATCTCTTCATTATTCTTGTTTTTCTCACCTTTTTTTCGTTGCCATTTTTAGCCACGGGTAGAAAAGAGGAACAGTTTTCCCTTTACACCTGTCAAGTTGATTTAGCACTGCCTGGCACGTGCATGAGGAATAAAAAGCCTTGCTCCCATCTGATAGTGCTCCATCCCTTGCAGCACACACCAGACATCCAGAATAGCCTGTTCTTGCTCACACTGGGATGCTGAAACCACAGGGGAATGGAATCATAAATGCTCCTTTTGCTGTGCCACAAGGAAATTACAAATGTGGCTGGATCATAAGTAATGAATTAACACTGCAGTGTGTTTTACTAATGGTTTGATGTAGGTGTTTCTCATTGCTTGACTGGATATGCAAACACCCCACCAAACACCTTTGGAAGCTGAAATAGCCAGAAGAAGGCTCCTCTGGAGCAAGGCTTGACCCTGAACGATGCAGGAATTTGTGGCTCAGGAATCCTCATCAGGAAAATAATCAGACAGCAGCAGTGGTGGAGACCTGTCTTTGGGCTGGACAGTTTCCTCTAAACATTCTCATTTAATTCCCCAGGCACTGAATTTAAAAGTTCATCTTAAAAGGCACGAAATTTTGATTACATCAGAGCTTTACTTGTTTCCTGGAGCTCCCAGTGTTGAAGGCACAGATTTATATCTCCATAGACCAAATAATCCCACAAGACATCACCTCACCAGAGGCCTGACAAGAAGACCAAATCTAGAGCATCCTTTGCAAAACAACAATAAAATCACAAGCAACCACTGTGTGAATATGACACTTAAATCCCAACTCTGACCATCAGTCTTTTGGTAGTTTGCTTTTTACACAGTGAATTGGGCAAGACTTTAAAATCCCAGGTCAGATGTAGAAAAATCAGGAAATTACTTCTTCTGCACCACAGCTTCTGCTTCCACTACTTCATTTTTCTGACAGATTTGAAGCTCACATAGCTGACAGAAAGCTTCATTCCAAACCCAAAAGAAATAAGTGAACTTTGGTTGTGAGCCATGGGATTGACCTGTCTAGCCAGCTCACTGAATAGATAATAACATTAAACCCCAAGACTGAATTCAGCTAATGAGTGTCTCATAATTGCTGGCATTTCAGGAACAGCTCTAGGCTCAGGTTGAGATATTAAAATCTATTCAGTGAAACCATCCCCCTTTTAAAGATGTGTTTTTAAAGAGACATTTTTCTCACCTTAAACATGAGGTTGAATTCAGAGAAGGCTGCTGGAAGAATTATCTTTGAAAGTGGTTTTCTCTGGCATATTCAAATGTGTTTATTCCCATTTTTTTTCTTTCTCATGTTACATTATTCATTGAAGCCATGGGTAAGAAAAGATGCTAATCAAAAAGATTTGGCCAATTTTGAGGGTATTGCTCATTATTCATTCTTAGTCATCCCTTGTCCTCTTTTGTTGTGACATCCTTTAAAGGATGGGCTCTTAAATGGAATAGTGAGCATTACATTATTCTGCATATTTTAGAAGTGCTGAGGAGAAAATAGAGGCTGGTAGATGAAAGAAAACTCATTAAAAGCCACATTGCTTGTCACATACGGCAATTAGGATGCAATACAGGTCATATTAAAATTCATGGGGTACCCACCTAGGGCCAGGAAGTCCATTCTTAGGAGTTCCCATTATGAGAAGTGTAAACAAAAGCTTTAACATTAAAGTCTGTGTTCTAGGTCACAGGAGAGCTCCACTTTGGGCTGCTCAGAGAAGGAAAGTTTAAGAGAGGCGACACCAAAGGACTGGAAAAGAGCAGCACTGGTGGTTCCCCAGCTCATGAGGAATTCTGTGCTGCTCTATCTTCGTGACCAGGTCTCAAGTGTTTTCAGCTGTCAGTTCAATGCCTTCTGTATCACTCTGTCATTTCTTCTTCCTAGTGAGCAAAACCACCACACAGATGCCAGTAACACCCCAAACCTGTCATGTTTTTAACTTCACACACTCCTCAGAACTTCGCCCCCATTTCACACCAAAATATCTCCAGTTTTTCCTGAATAACATCCCTGTGATTCAGCTTTCCCTCCTCATTCACTCACTGATCTCTCTCCAAGCTTTCATTATCCTGATAAACATCTCAATTAAAGTACTATTGGTCTATTTTTATAAATTCACATTCTCTCTGCTGGATTATTTCCATGTTTGCCTGCACTGTCCATTTTATCCTCTCCTTGCCTTCCCTTACTGACTCCTCCTCACACACATGTCCCAGGAAAGTCCTGGCCCATCCTGTGCACTACAGGAATTAAAAAGAAATAAACCAAAACCCTTAAGAATTGCATTATTGAACAGGTGGCAAGATTGCAGAAAAATAAACAAATATGGGGCAAGTAAACACTGATGCATCCGAGGAGTTTCATCAAGCCTGGGGAAAGCACCAAATGAGATGAGACAAAGGAAATCCTGATTTCAGCTAAACACAGAAATATGTTGGGTTGTGCAGAGATCAGACACTGGGAGATCTGTGAAATACAGAACAAATGTGCTCTAAGCCCCACTCTGAGCACTGCCATACAAATAAACATCACTCCTTTCGTTTCTAAATACATTCAGAATTGAAGTATGGCTCTACAAGTTTAAATTTTGCAGATCAAATCAAAATAATTACAAACTTCGCTGTGGCAGACTTGGGCTACACTGATGAGGTTATTGGGCACCTCAGCCCTATAAAATCTCTTGATGATGAATTTTTGCCTGTAGTCAGACCCTCAGACTCTGGAGGATCTGTCCCACAGATGGTAGCTGAGGCACCATCTATCAAACTCTATTAAAAGCCTCATAAAAGCAAAACATTGATGTTAACAAGACTCTTTCTACTGATTTGATTGGGCTTTGGACAGAGGCCTATACAAACAAGGACAGAATTAGAAAATGGAAATCTGTTTATATACACAAAACCTGTCAATCCAAATGTTTGCCTTCCAAAGATGACCTAGCACCACTTAATTTACGAGGCATTTAAAGGGCAAAGAGGCAGATTGATACTTTCAACTTTTACCTGAATTGACTATTTGCAAATATTGATTCTAGTATTTTAAACCAAAAATTGCAAACCCACTGGCATCAACTGGATTTCTTTCTACATTAATATTTCACAGACTGAAAACATCTATATTCTGGCCACCTTCAGTAATTAGCTGAAATAAATGGAGTGTGTGTCATCTGTTTAGTGCCATGTCCTTGAGACTGCTCCATTTGATTTCCATTTTGATTCAAAGCTGGGGTTGATCAGGACCAGCTGCTCAGCCAAAGGGCACATCACACATTCCCATTGCTCCTCCTTCCCCATCCCAGCTCCCAGCCAGGCTATTGTTTGTTGCAACTAATTAATCCCACATGTCCTGGCTGCCAGTGAGCCTCACAAGCCCCAAATTTCGGTATTTACTGCATGTCCAATAAATTAATTCCACCTCTGGAGAGATGCATAAACACAGTTATGTACATGTAAGCAGAAGACACATTCTTACCCAGCCAGATTTATGGTTATTATTATTGATACTTGTTTGACAGCTGCTATTATTATTTCTAGCTGGCCTCTTAACATGCAGATGTGAGTAAATATAGGTATGTATTAGTATTTCAACATCTCTGTGAGGGCCAGATTGTCAGATCTTCATTCCAAACTGATCTCTGGTGACATGGGGACATGGCACTGAGCATCACAGTTACTGCCCTGGCAGGACCTTGCCCTTGCCTGCCTCTGGGTGAGGAGAAAAGAGAAATTTAAAATATTACAGCCAGGACTTTTAACACTGCAGCTGAAACTGTCTGACATTTCCTTCTGGAACCCTCCTGTTTTCACTCCCATCTGTAACAAGTGGTGACCCTTCTCCTCACTGGTGTTCACCTCAGGGATTATGATGCCTCTTGCAGTTAAAATTGTTCAGCTGCTCCCAGGGAAATCCATTGAATTTTCCCAGATAAATAAGTCCAGTTTGCTGAGTTGACATCAATCACCCATGTCCTGGATCAAGGAGCAGGAGTTTGGTGGAGGAGATCGGGTGCTTGTTGTACCTCTGGCTGATTTTTAAAAGCTCAGAAGCTTTGAAACCTCTTATTACACATGGCTGGTGAAAGTTTGGAAGCTCAGCTGCATCCAAAGAGCCCAAACTTGCTGCAGAAGGAGAAATTGAGCCATTCCCAGCTGCTTTTGGTGGTGCACCACGAGCCTTGCCCCCTGTGCTCAGTGCAGCAGGAGGGGAACGGGGAAGATGCCAGTCTGTAAAGAAAAATTAACTTTGCCCTCATGGATTGGATTCTCTTCCCATCAATGTCATGTTTGGAGCAAGTGTGAATCCCCAAGTGCTGGGAAAATTGGGAAAAAGCCAACAGGGAAGGTGAAAGCAGAGATGGACCACAGAACATCCCACCACAAGATGGAAATCTCAATTGTATCTACCACAATGAGGAATCAAAAACCTAATTACAGAGTTTAATTTCCTTGGTCATGAATTTATGCAATGGTTTGGGTTGGAAAGGATCTAAAAACATCATCCAGTCCATTCCACTGTCCCAGGCTGCTCCAAGCCCTGTCCAGCCTGGCCTTGGGCACTGCCAGGGATCCAGGGGCAGCCACAGCTGCTCTGGGCCCCTGTGCCAGGGCTGCCCACCCTCACAGGGAACAATTCCTTCCCAATATCCCGTCCAACCCTGCCCTCTGGCAGTGGGAAGTGTTCCCCCTTGTCCTGTCAATCCACCTGATTCAGTCTGTGGAGGTGGAAAGCAGAACCTTTTTCCTTAATTAAAAAAACCCAAACAAATGACACATTGCAACAAGAACATTCTCAGGTATCTCCTGTAGACTGCAGTGACCCTATTGAAATAATGAACTTGAGGTAGTCCAGGCAGTGTCATCCCCTTGGGAAGCTGCTGGCTCCTGGGGGACAGGGACACTGATATTTTGTGTCTCTTCTCCCCAGACAAGGTGCATCTGCCACCACCCTTGACTTCTACCTGGAGTTACTCTGACAAGCCATGCTGCCTGTCCCACAAATGGTTTTAGAAATGTCAGATGTTAGAAATTACACTTTCTTATCACTATTTATTAGTATAAAAGCCCATATTTTTGCTTCGAAAATGCTAATTAATTTCTATTAGTGTCAACATTAAATTTCAAATATCTTGTTTGCTATCTGCTGAATGTCACTGGACGAAGTTAAAGCCACCCTACAACCCCTGATCCCCTGTTTTGCTGTACTGATGGTTCTAAACCACAGATTTTGTGTCATATGCCCCAGTCATTAACATGAAATTTCCTCCTGAAGGAAAGTTCAGCTGTAGAGGAGTGAGATTTGGCCCCAAATTTTACAACTCTAAACTTCATGGACCAAACTCACTCCTAAGTATCCCAAACCAGTAAAACACCTATCAGACAGTCAGGGAACACAGAAAGGGATTACTCTTTTGGGCTGCAATCAGGTGTTAATGGGAACAAGTGGGTGGTAAAAGCTGATCGAGTTTCTGCAAACTTTCAAAAATGGAATTAAGAGTGGCCTTTTTATTATAAGGCATTTTTGTTGCTGTTTAATTTCTTTACTGAACTGGTCGATAATTAAATGGAGCTTGTTAGGGCTTAGTCTTTTCCAGGAAGATCTCTGTTTACATATCTTCCTCTGGAGGGCTTAAAAGTGAAATCCCAGAGAAATTCACAGGTTTAGAAGTGAAATTAATTCAGAAGCCTTTCTTAGATTAAAGTGACAAGGGATAAGGTGAGATGTCACTATACATAATCACCTTTTACTATGAGATCTGTCTCTGTTCTTTCGCTTATAGAACAGCAGCTTTCACAGCAAGCCAGTTGCCAAGTGTAATTAAGAATAATTAAGAAGTCCACAGACTAGCCAGAGTACAGCAGAATTACTACATTCCGACTCTTTAACTCTTTCCCTTTCAAGCAAAGATTGTTTCAAAGTACGTAAAAGTTCTGTTCTGTGGGATATTAAAATTTAATGTGTTGTCATCGTCATCAGCACAACCTCATTTATTGTTATTATTACCAAGACTGCCATTAACTGGATATTCATGAATGCTGAAAGTCACAATCAGTGTGAGATTCAGCAGGCTCCAAACTCTGGAGGAGAAGGTGGAAAGTTACCTGGTGGCGGTTCAAGAATGGGTTTTCCTTTTTTGTTGTTTTTCTTCTGTTTTAACTCCTTCCTGCTCGGTTTGAACCCTGGCTGCTCCTCTCTCTCAGCAGCACGGATAGGTCCTTCCTCTCCGGGCTGCTCCGTGAAAGGAAAGAACTCTTCCCCGGGATACGGAAAGGAGTAATAATGATCCCTGTTGGTGATTTCCTGCAGGTAATAATCCTGATCGTCCATGGGGACAGCCCGGGACACATCCCCCAGCAGTGCCAGCCCCAAGGCGCAGAGAGCGAGGCAGAGTCCGGAGCGGCCACGGGCGATCATCGCTGCCTTGCGCGGGAGTCCCGGAACTTTATTGGGAGAGCGGGCAGAGAGAGTTCGGGCAGCGGAACAGCGCTCCGGGAGCGGCGGGGATGGAGCCCGAGCCGGGACGGGGATGCGGGGAGGAGGCAGAGCCGGACACACAGACACACTGAGAGGCGGGCAGTCGGGCACACGGACACTCGGACAGTCGGACACACGGAGAGTCGGGCACACGGACACTCGGACACACGGACAGTCGGACACACGGACAGTCGGGCACTCAGACACTCGGACACTTGGACACACCTAACTCGGACACACGGACACTCGGACACACGGGCACTCGGACACTCGGACACACGGGCACTCGGACACAGAGACACTCGGACACACGGACACTCGGACACACGGACACTCGCCCCGCAGGTGGGATGCTGCCCAGCCCCGCCGCTCTCGGTGCCGCTGTGTCCCAGCCCCAGTTGCCGCTCCGTGCCCGGACTCCTCGCTCCTCCTGCGCGCCGCTCATCCAAGAGAGCGCTGATTCCAAGGCAAGGCGGCTTGGCAGGCAGCCCTCTCCTCCCAGCCCGCGGCCAAAGCGCTTCCCTCCCCCGGGACATGGGGGTGGGCACGCAGAGCCCCAGCCTGGCAGGGGGCATCTGCTGGCACCGCCACCCTGGGCACGCCGGGGACACGGGGCATGCGGGACTGGGGCAAATAACCCTCATCCCACAAAAGTTATTCCCTTTTGTGGCGCTTTCCCCCTCCTTTTAACTTTTACAAAGTAGCATCCGTCTCCAGTAAGCATCAATCTCACCCCCTTTCTTTTTATTAGTTTACATCCATATGACAACAAAATTTCTATATAACTTAGTTTATAGATCTAAAACTATATTTATACATATATATATAAATATATATAACTTTATATATATATAACTTTATATATCTATAAAATTATATATATAAATTATATATCTTTTTATATATTATTTTATATATATCAATTTATATATATAATTATATATATAAATTTATATATATAATTTATATCTATAGTTTGCATACTTTACGTATATGGCTAATTAGTTTACTAATATACTAATATACTAATATACTAATATACTAATATATGGCTATATTAGTTTATAGTAACTTATAGTTTATTGTTTAAATAATATACTTTAAGTCATATAGCTTTAGATACACTTACAGGCTGCATTTTTCCACTTTCTTATTGGAAAGGAAAAAAATCTGGTTCGGGATTAATGAGCAGAAATATGGAAAGAGTCACAGGAAAAGTTCTGTGCTGTTTTCTGTCCGCTTTTCCAGAGAAAGTAATAAGCTTATTATTTAATTTTAAAATAAGCTTATTATTTTACAGCAACTTACAGCAAGTTATCTATAACTAATACAGCTATCTCTATAACTAATATCTATATTTATTAACTATATCTATAACTAATACAAATCAACAGAGATCACATGCCAAGTTACAAGAGGCTTCTTCTGGAGTACTTGGCAGCTCCCTGGATTCAGCCCAGCTGAAAACCAGGAAGAGCATGGTTCATCTGTGGCCCTTTTCCTCACTCTTTTTGGGATAATCCTGATATTTGTTCCCCCTGAAACATCTTCCCAGCAGACCAGGATGTTTTGTGCTACACACACGCGAGCCAGTGTCGTTAATGAAATCAATTTGTCTGAGAGCAAAATCTTATCTTTCATCTTTTTCATACCTCTAAAATAACCTTCAGTGCTGAAGGAAATGTGCAACAGTTGGCTCACATGAAATATGAATTCTTACTCCTGTGTTGAAAATACCAGCTTATATTTTCATCATGTATATTGTATTTCTTGCCACGGTCCAGTCAGCTGGGAGAAAGCATTACATCTGTTACCCCAGTCTGTATTCTGGCTTTGTGCTCGCATTTTTGGTGTGTTTCTCATCATTTTAATACCATAATAAGCATCATTTTATGTCTTGGTACCTGTATCTTTTGATATATTTGGTTTCCAGGCTGTGGGTGATCCTGTTCCATAAATGCAATGATCATCCTTGCTTTCTTAGTTGCTATCCCAAAAGGAATGTAGTGATGATGTTGTGTCTGTTGTCCTGCCTTTTATAAAAATGCAGCTGTACTCTTATACTGAACTTTTATTTTTTTTCCTTTAACTCTGAAAACTATGCACCTTTCTATTTTAAATATATTTGTTTTTAAAACTGGAATAAAATGTACTTTTTCAATGCTTTGCTGAATTTTATACATATACATAAATAAACTTTATTTGATGAAAAGCTGCTTCCCATCAAACTTTCAGGTCCTTTTATCTGTAATAAATGGCTTTGTCCCCTCTGCCTCTGGGAGCAGTGTGGGAGCAGGCTGAATATCCTGGAAATCCCCTCTTAGTGATTTCACAAATATTCTGATTTCATTTTCCCTTTCCAGAGTCCTCTCCCTCCTTGGTCCTAATTTCTGAGGGCGGAGCACAAGCTCCAGAAAATGTGTTCAATTTTGCTGCCATTTGCAGCACAGACAGTCTTCTGAAAACATTATGAATATTCACATACCTAAAGAAGTAGTAGAAAAATAAACTTTTCCATGACGTCAATAAGGAGTTGGCTATTTGGTAACTAAAGGAACTTTAGCTGCAGATCATTATTTAACTTGCTGTATGGACAGAGAGACAAGTATTTACATTTTCAAGGATAACAAGAAGCATTTTCATAAAATACAAAGTTGAGTGTACTTTAATTAAAGGCCTGAGGAATGTGATTTGGGGAAATCTTGCATTCCACTGGGATGAACTTTGCAGGACATGAGGCAGCACTAAACCCATTGCTGCTCCTCCTGCAATCACGAGAAATAATTCCCTCTTTTCTCTCTAATTACCCTTCAGAAAGATTAATTCATCAATACCTATTGGGTATTGACGTGTGCAAATATCCTGGGTATCAACCTGTGCAAATAACCAGCTCCCCTGTATTTCTGCTTTAGGGTTTTAATACTTTCTGTGGGTGTGGGGTTGGATTCACTGCTTCCCCTTCCACACCCACCTCTCTTTTTGGGATGTGCATGAATTCAGCCAGCTGAGACCACACAAAGTCTGTCTCTAGGCACAATTTTGATCCACTTCACCATAAAATGTTTTTTATCTGTGAGCATCCTAGAAACAACTTACAGGAAAGGAGGTTTTTCTTCTAAGAGTGGCCCAGAAGTATTGAGATCACTGAGGGCTCAGATGTTTTGGGCCTGAGGGCTTTTTTCTTTTCTTTCGCCTGGGAAACATCACAATAGCTTATAAAAACCTGCATTGATGTGGAAGGAGATAAAGCAAACTGAGATTTTTGTAGAAAACAACTGTAACTGTAACCCTGAAATGATGCCAGTGAGAGTGTAGAAGTCATTCCACACTTTGCTTGAAATGTTTGTCCTGCTGCAGGGACACACAACATGCTGTGGTCTGTGAATGAGTTTGGTTTCCCCCTCTATTCCCAAGAAGGATTTATTTGGAAGATGATGGTTTGCTCCCTAAGCTGGGCTAATTTCAACAACACCTCTGCAAAAAGAGGCACTCCCAGCCCTTCCTTGGCCCTGCCAGGGGAGGTTTAGAGTGGGTATTAGGGGAGGTTTCATCATGGAAAAGGTGATCAAGCTTTGGAGCTGCCCACAGCAGTGGTGGAGTCCCCGTCCCTGGAATGATTTAAAAGCTTTGTGGATGTGGCATTTGGGGACATGTGTGGGATTAGCAGGTTAATGGATAGACTTAATGATCTTTTTTCAACATAAAGGACTCCAGAAAGTGCAGATTCAGGAATGCTTTTCACTGAGGAGAAAGTAAAGTTGTACCTGTAAGCACAGTCCTTGCTGAGGATATTCATTTGTATTTATACCCCACAGTCAGTGACCACACATTTAGGCTTAACTCAAACAGCTCAGTAACTCCTGCAACTTCTCATTTGGAAAATCAGTTTTTAGTTGGAGCAAAGCTTTGTGGTTGGAAAAAAAAAAAAAAGAAAAAGACAAAAAACCAGGCATCTCTGTTTTCCTTGCCATTCCAGGGTAACTTTCTGAGGTAGCACATAAGGTTTCTATATGCTTTGGCAACAAAATGACTCTAAAAATAACTTTCCTTCTGAACACCAGTGAAGTTTCCTTTGTACTTCAGCTCTGTAGTAAATCATGAAGCACAGAATGGAGCAAGAGAAGAGAATTACACTTTCTAAAGTAATTTTCTTTGCTGCATAAAGCATTTACCCCTGCTGTCAACAAGGTCAAACCATCTCAGAGGAAATGGAAACCTAAAAATGACACTGGGAAATACAAAGGAAACTGCATTGAACATTTATGTGGCTTTTTGATGCCTGTTTCTTACACATTTATCAGAGACAGGTACTGTGTTCTTCTCACCTGCTCACCCTGAATATCCTGGCATTTAAGCCCTGTTTGCACTTGTTGATAAGGCAGATCCTTAAAAGAGTGGTTCTTACCACAGATTAAAATGACTGGAAACACAAACAAGCTCTTACATAGAGACATCCTACTCAGTTTTAAGATACATTTAACTTTAAAGACAATATAATTATTTTACCAGGTGAGGGATGCCAAATATACCCAGCCTCTCAACATTTGTCTCTGAACATATCAAATAATGGTACAAAATATCCTTCTGATCAGGCTGCTGTCCCCTTTGGGCAAACAGATTTTAAAATAAACTCTTGCCATTAATGAAGGGAATTTTTTCCTTCAGCAGCTTTTTATTTGAACTGGTTAGAAATGCAGTGTGCATCCTGGCTGGGGAATTTATCCCAGTGCCTTCTCCCTAACTTTTTCTCCTAAGAACAACATGACCTTCAGATAATCATTCAGCATATTGCCTTTGTGCTGGTGTCTGGAGAAAGATCTCAGATTGCCATGGAAACAAAAGTTCCTTGTTCTCTTATACTTCCCCATGCTGTGATATCATTTTCACTATATGAACACTTTTCCAAGCCAGAAATGGAATTGTGGGATTTTCCTGTTTTGAGCACCTCAAAGTGATGGATCAGTTCATGGTACAAATGCTGTGAATGCCAAGCAGAGGCTGCACCCACCATCATCATTATTTGGGGATATTTACATCAGACCCATCTGCATCAGCCCCATTCTGCTGGAGAAATGAAAATTCTCTACCTACACTTTCCCAGAGTTTTCTTTACTTTTTCCTTCTGTGCTGAACACATGAGAAAAAACAGAATTTTAAGAAAGGCAAAGTTAACCAGTGACATAAACAAAGCAAGAAAAGGAATTTATGGCATTTTTTGCAAATAATGTAATCATTTTTGTGGGATTTTTTATTATTATGGTAACTACATTTCTTCATGCCCTAGAATGTCTGTAGATTTTGTGTTAACAACCCATTGCCCTGGCATTTGGCAGCCACTGCTGGACCAAAGCCAGCAGGATTATCACTAGGAAAGGGACTGGAGAGGCAGCCTTGGGATTAAAAATGCTAGCACTACAAAAAGGAGAACTAATATTTTATTTTTTTCTAATACTATTAGTATTTGTTGATTCATCAGCATTGGAAAGACTGTAGTTCTGCCCTGGTCAATGGTTTAGAGTTGTCTGCATTTTCCAAAAATGGGCAAGTTGAATGTGTAAATTTTATTTTAACTGTAAAACCGAGACAGCACTGAGACAACAGAGATGAGTGGATGACAGTGGTTATGTGGAACAGTTGGAGAAAATGGGATGAAATTCCCCTGCTGTGCTCCCAGCCTGTCTGGAACGTCCCTTTTTGGTTCACTTGGATGAAAACAGCCACTTCCAGCAAGTCCCCATGGACATCATCTACCTGCCAACAGCTGAATCCCAAAAAGTAACGACTCTCACATTTCAGTCTGGTATTTCCTGGACTGAAATTGCTGCACATGTGCCATGTGGAGTGTGAGCAGCATGTTTAACACATCCCAGGCAGCAGCAGGGAAATGCAGTGTGCAGTTTGTCTGAAAGGTCATTTTTTCCTGGGATTCCTTCAATATCCACAGCCTAAGTGTGGCCTGAGAAGTCGTGGATGAAGGTCCAGTGGGAACTGAAGATGGCACATAAATGTAGAAATATTTGTTATGCTCAATGTGATGGAGCTGGCAAACACATCACTGGAAAGTAATCCATAAAATTCTGTATTTAAAGAGGGTGTTTTAAAGAAAGAAGAGCCAGGAATTATTCTTTCAGGTACAAGCAATATTCATGGCTGGGATTACTTTGGGTGAAGAAATATTTAATGTAATGCAACATTTTCATATGATAACAATGTCTCTGCATAGCTTAATTCCAACCCCAGACTGATTAATTTAGTGGTGTTTAAAGCCAATATTTGAAGATCAAATTTTATCTTCATAATCACATATTTTCGACAATATACTGAAGGTACCTTCCACAGTTCATTCACTTATGAAAATAGTGGAAATGCAAGAATTAATGTGAAAGGAAAGCAATGAAATGAATTTTCACTTGTCACACAGAGATTCACGTCAGACTTACATTACCAGATATGCCAATATAATTTCACAGCCGTGTAATAAACTTGTTTGAACTGAACTTGTAGCCAATAAAAAAGGGCTTGTGCCGGCATGCTGGACAAGGCTATTTGAGATGTGAAATGATAGGATATAAAGGCACAGTGAAGTTTTGATGCTATGCAGATTCTTGCTAATAGGTGGCATAACATAAATTATAAAGTTTCACTGTTTGAAAAGCACTAATCTATTTTTCCACACTGGACTTTACACTAATTTTGCCAAAAAAAGCAGGATATAAAAACTAGCTTGCATTTTAAAATTTATCCAAAGTAATTTTGTTTCCAAAAATCATAGAACAGTTTAGGTTGAAAGAGATTTTTGTGATATCAGCATCTCCTTTTCTAAACCTTCTTTATATGTTTAAACTATAAGATCTCTAAGACAGAGTATATTTCTCAGAGTGTGGTTGTATATCCCATTCATTAATGGGAACAAGAGTGCTAGGGATACCATTGAGTCCAATAGTTTTACCCTAAAGAGTGTCATTATCATTTAGGTTACTGAATTTGGTTTTGAAATTTAGCAAAATGCACCCCACAGTGCAGTTCAGATATGGTTTTGTTTGCTTCCTACTGGTTATGGCAAACTCAGTCCAAGCAAAACACCTCGGCCTCACTTGAGGCCAGATAAGCTTGTCAGCAGAGTGAGGACTAATTTCCAGAACCATCCATCAGGACTTAAATCATTTTATCTCAGAAATAATGATAATATTTTTGGAAGGAAACCACTTGTGACTAAAGAAGAAAGATCTGCTGGTTCCTTTGATCAGTACCTAGACAAGGGTGTTTCTTATTCCCTATTTATTGCCAAAACTGGATTGATAACAAAACTGGCAGGAAGCAATTTCAGTGTTTTCCTGGCATTTTAGGGATGCTGTTATGTGCTTTTATTGCTTATGATCTTCTCTTTCTCTCCTTCCCATGGTCTCTACACATTTTCCTTGGGAAGAGCCTCCTATTATTGATATTTTCTGATATTCAGAATAGTGTGTCAGGGGAAAGGCTGAGCCCAGAGGCTGAGCAAGGGCCAAGGGTCTCCTCCACATGGTGAAGGGTGATGGAGTCAAGGAGGCTCCCAGTGCCACTTTCCCAGATTTCCACACAAATCTTCCTGACCACTGCCCCACGCTCGGCATTGTGTCCTTCCTGCTTTATGGCTCCTCTCTGTTTCGCAGTGACCACAGGCTCAGGGCTCCGCATGATGGGAGATTTCAGATCTGCAGTGCTTTGGGAATGAGATCAGCAGAACTCCTGCAAGGCTGGCAGCCTGGGGAATGGCACATCTGTGGGAAATGCAAGCACTGAGAGCTCCCAAGGCCTCGAGCATACCAGCTCAGAGATAGAGATAAATGCAGTGTTTGACCTAAGGCCTTGGAGAAGGCTTGAAACTTTAGAATAGAATAGTGAAACAGACACAAAATAAGAATAAGGATTTGTAGTTTAAGCAGAAATATGCTTTAAGCAATAAGATATAGGCCTCATATAAGTGAACAAATATGTTAAGCAAGATAGAAGATTTTAGGGTTTAACAATAGAACTTGTAATAGAATTGATGAAAAGTAGATGAAGCAATAAGTTTCTGTAGAGTTATGTGATTGGATAGAAAAATACACTGTGGTAAATATGTAAAACATAGTAATTAGCAATTGGGTATGAAGATGCTAGCAAGATTTGTGGAAGTAGCTGATTGGATAAGAAATTTATAAAAGACATTGTAACTAGAATTATAATGGCTTCTGATGCAAGGCTTCTAATGTGATGGTTTTGGATGTAACAACCTTACAGTCTCACCCTTCCATGAGACTGATTTTGCAGTAAATCATCTTTTAAACACCTCTTCAGTCAACCCTGTCCTTCTGTATCCCATCTGCAGAGCTGAGCCTGAGGTTGGCCTGGTGTTTGTGCAGGCCAACACCATCCCATAATTGTCTTCCCCATCTCGTTTCACAGGTGGCTTGGAGCTGTAACAAATAGGATGTGTTTTCTAAATATAACCAAGCATTTTCAAATGCATTCCTCATCTGTGTTTTATTCACTTCAGACACAATCCCAGCAGAAACTCCCAAGATCTGGAACCTCACAAGAGGCATTTTCAGGGAGTGTTACCAAAGGCCTCTGCTGGCAAATGAGGAAAAATGAAAACGTGGCTCCTCTTTCTCCAGAGAACTCCATCATGGACTCACAAATTTTGGTTATTTAATGCTCAGTGACAGCTTTAGGTTTTAAGGGTACTTTTCATGTATTTTAGATGAGATTACAGGCACATGAGGTCAAAATGTTTTATACATTTTAGAAGTCGCTTGTGAACAGTCCCTTGAAAACTGGTCTTAACAAAAATGCCACACCCTTCCTATACATCTGGATCACCTCTAGCAAATCCAAACTGTTACAGAAGCATCATTTTTTCATTTTTCCTCCCTCAAGCCCCATGGAAGATAATTGATTTAGTAGTTTCTTTGGAAATGCCTGTCCCATTGTGTTGCCCTGTCACCAAGCTGTCTGTCTGCTCATTTTCCCAGAAGTCTGTCCATCTGCAGTGCCCTCATCTCTAGTGATGCTGCAATTCCCGATGGATTTCATTTGAACTCAATGGAAAAAATCAAGATGGCAAATAAATTCCCTTCACATGTTATGAAAATTGGCTGAATAGTAAAAACACAGCCAAGTTAATAACCCCAGGGATGGAAAACTGTGTTGGTGAACTTAACAATTTTCTGTTTTCTTTAGCTAGCTGGTTTCTCAACATACAGACAGCTGCAGACCAAGCCAAGCACAGGAATTCTCCTGCAAAAATGACAAATTGAGGGTGTGGAAGGGAGCCAAAGGTACTCAATTAGGACAGGGGAACTGGAGATGTGAAGAGAAACTGAACTCAGAGTGATGAGCAGCCCGAGGCATTGAGTCCCTAGAGAAGAATCATAGAATCTATGGAATGGTTTGGGTTGGAAGGGACCTCAAAAATCATCTTCTTCCATCCCCTGCCATGGGCAGGGACACCTTCCACATTCTCAGGCTGCTCCAAGCCCTGTCCAACCTGGCCTTGGACACTTCCAGGGATCCACAGGGGCAGCCACAGCTGCTCTGGGCACCCTGTGCCAGGGCCTCACACCCGCACAGGGAACAATTCCTTCCTAACATCTCATCTTAATCTTCCCTCTGTCAGTGTGAAACTGTTCCCCCTTGTCCTTTCCTTGTAAAACGTCACTTTTTGTCTTTTTTATAAGCCTCCTTTAAGTACTGCATCAGCATCTCTGGTGTGTGATTTGCACAGCCCTCCCAAGGCTGACAGGCTGGGCAGGAGGGCAGAATGCCAAAAGCTCTTCCTGAGTGAATGCCAAAATCTCTTCCTTCTCTTCCAGACATGTAGGCAGCACATCACCACTTGGAATGGAGCCTTAGAGGCACGTTTGGTTTCAATCACATATATTCACCCCAAGTGCAAAGGGAGAAGGAAACTTCCCTCCCAATAACACAGCAGGGAGGAAAGGATGTTATGTGCCTAGAAAGTTTTCTTCTGCTCTACCAGAAGTATCCACACCTTGGTAGTGGAAAATAAGCTCCAAAAGTCCAGCTGGAGGATCACTTACAGCTATTTTCTATGTGGTTTGCTTCTGACTGTGATCCATCACACATACCAGACTAATGGATTACACTGCAGCAACCTTAGCTTCATCTTCCTTTATCTTGGAAAATCTGGGTAATGGCATTAAGTGTATTTTTCCATAAATAATTTACAGGAGGAGACCAACCTTGTAATTGCAATGGAAAATATTTATTTCTTGCTATTTTGCCCAATCATGTGCAAATTCCTCCTGCCTACTTGTCTAAGACTGCCACAAAAGAAAAAAAATACTTAAAAGGCAATGTTTAAAATACCCTGGAAAGCACCAGAAGCTTAAAACAAGCTAGTAGGGTAGCAAAAGGCAAAGCAAGACACAGTAAATTCCAGACAGACAGCCAAATTCCACAGATAAACATTAAACTGGGAGGGAAAAAATATCCTTACAATTTCTAAGATTTCAACTTCCTGTATTTCAATTCTTTTTAGCATTTCTGCCCTTCCTGCTGCAGGAAAGGCCCGGCCTTCACTCACCTGCCTCAGCCACAGAAGAGTGATGCCTTAAGCAGCTGGAACAGAGGCTAGATGGAGTTAAGGAGCATAAAGTGAATATTTATTGAAGAGCCTTCATAGGCCACAGTCATGGCTCTGCCTGGATGGCTCCAAGATGGAAGCCAAAGAGGGCTTGGTCACGAGATCTCACATTTTTACAAGTTTTGGTCCATTTGTATATTGTAATTGTCCCATTCCAGCTTTAGCCCAGGCAGTCCCACCCTGCTTGTTTTTCTCTCTCCAGCCCACGGTGTTTGTGCGATTGGGCCTGAGATTTGGATCATTTGTCCTTGGTGCCCAGCTGGAGCAGGAATTGTTTTGTCTCCCTGCTCTGTGCACAGAGCTCACCACCCCCTTCTATGAAACACAAAGCAGCACAGAATGGGAAAAAAATAAAAGGTGAAAACTCGAGGTATCAGGAGACAGCACCAGGAGCCAGGCCAAACCCAACCCCAACCTCATCCCTCCTGCACCCTGCCTGGAACGTGAAATCTGCTGGCTGCAAACACTGCTCCCAGCTCTAAAACATCACTCCAGCTCTAAAACACCGCTCCCAGCTCTGATTCCCAGGAATTTTCCTTTCAGGGAGCTCTAATGAGGCGCTGTTTACAGAGTGCTGCTCCTCACGGTGGCAGCAGCAGCCCTGCCCCGCGGTGCCGGGGCCTGCAGCCAGCTCCGGCCTCCAGCAGCCCCAAAAAGCTTCCATCAGGCCACCCCAGTTAGTGATTCCCTTTGGAATTCTGGATTGGATTGGATTTCTGGAAGGGAATGGATTTCTGTCTCCATTCCCTTCCAGACAACCCAGTTATTTTGTAGCTTGGGCCTCCATGCCTGTGCCATCGTTTGGTATGGCCCCTGGTTCCATTGGTGTTCTCAGTGCCAGCTTTTCCAAAAGCTGCTTTTCTACAAAAATTGGAGGTTTTCTGCAAACCCAGGAGGTTTCATTATCAGCCCAAACATCCATCTATTGAGAAAACACTGCCTTTACAGACAGATGTTTCTGCTTGCTCTGTCAGTCTCTTTCAGTCCCTTTTCAGAAAATAAATATCTGTGCTACAAAGAAGGGTTTAAAATGGCACAGTTGTGATCATGGGCTCTTGAGAGTGGACAGTGATGTTCTTCTATAAAATATTAGAAACTGTTCATTCTGGAGAACCAAAATGTGAGTTCATCTTTCAACAGATAAGCAGCAATACTGCACTCCTTAAACATCAGATTTAGGACTCAAGAGAGAGGAAAACTTTCCTTTTTCCATAAGTTACTCTCTTTCCCCCAGGCACAGGAGAGCTCCTTGCATATTTTCCTTTCTTTGCACTACAACAACACAAGTTCCAACCACAAGCACAGAAAGCTGAGGAATAGCAGAGCTCTGAGTGTTGCTCTGAACTCTACCCATGCTGCTTAAACATTCTGTATTTATTCTCCATTTATTCACTTTCTCCATTTATTCTCTATTTTTATGCAGCTGAGGAGACCTGTCAGCATTACTCACTTGTTCTTTTGTGTGCATTTGTATATTGAACACAGATAATTGTGGTTTTATTGGGGTTTTTAAAATTTATATTAAGAGTAACCAATAATAAGTTGATTATAAATGGTGCTCCATCTTAATGAGAAGAAAATAGGAAAATTCTTGGCATCTTTCAAATAGTGTCACCTGCACTCACTCTGTTTTGTAATTTCTTGAAGAACCTGGAAACTCTCTATAAGTTTACAGCACGTTTACAAAAGGGATTGTAAGAGCCTCCCTCCTGCTAAGGCAGCTTTTGAGGTCTCATCTCTGCAAATTTCCTGGTTAAACTGGTGATAGAGCATAATCATGGCTTTCCTTCCAACAAAAGGAAAAAAAAAAAAAAAAGAACACCTAAAATGCCAGTTATGTTTATAGTTGATTCAAATAAAAAGGTACTTTCCAAAGAAAATGAGACAAAAAAAAATAATGTTTATACTTTTCACTGAAATTATGACATTTCCCTAATGGAGAAATCTGGAGTGCAAAAATTTGAGTTTTACTCTAAATACCAATTTCTGCATATAGCAAATGTGATAGGTGGCTATGTTTTTAAAGCAAGGTAGAAGATTAGTTACTTTTCAAAAAAGCTCCACAGTTCCTGAATTTAGGGCTGGTACCCCAAGAGGATTTGTGGATTTCTTGTAGCTGGCTGTGTCAGCGCTGGTTTTTTGGTGGTGCTGGCCATAAATCCCTGTGTCCTTTGGGATTGCCCAGGAAGCACCAGGAAAAGATGCAGCAGGAGCTGGGCTGGTGGATGTGGAGTAGCCTGAACTCCTCTACTAATGCTGCTAATGAGGGTTTAAAACTGAGATGGGGGGATTTGAGTTTGTCCAGAAAAACATGCAGCTGGTAATGATGTGTAACTTCTCCTTTCTCCACACTTTTCATTAATTCAGGCTAATTCTGAAGAATAGGCTCATGATCTGGATGGTAAAAATTGTTATAATTGGGTATTTAACTCCTTTTCCAGAAACTCTGGGGAGCTGAATGCTCTTGGACAAAAGCAGCAGAAACTTTTTAAAATGTCTGTTGACATTCTGGAAGGCTGATGTCATCATGCAGCTTTTTTAAATAAAAGGTTAATACATGTGTGTGCCTACAATTAATTAACTCTTCTCTCTGTGTGGCTCTGGGTAGTTAATGATTACCACTTCTATTTGCATGATAGTGGTCAGAACAGATTAGCTCGAATTGCTCCTGTTTCATCTCTAAATAAATGCAGGTCATAATAGCAAATAAACAGCAGCAGCAGCCAAACTGACCTTTTAGTATAACATGCAAATGAGCTCAGTACAAATAATGACCCTAAATGAGGAGGAGGGTGTGAGTGTCCCTCTCTCTATCTGTAGATGCTTTCTCAGGGAGTTTCTTGCTTCTGGCTTGTATTGATATTAATTTTAAAAGCCATCCCTCCTGCCCAGACCTGTTTGAGTCCCCAGCACATACCCTGTGACAAGCCCAGGGAGGATGGATTGATTTAAGTTGTAAATGGAATTTTCAGGAGCCCAGACAAATGTTCCTGTATCCCCCAGACAGGCAGTGAGGGAGCCCAGGGAGCATCTTCCTGGGAGAGGAGCTGTAGAAGGATGATTCCCTGTTTGCTTTGAGGGCCTCTGGGTTTCCATCATTTCCTTCATTTTGTGATCTACTTTTTCATTATTTTTAACTCTTCTTTCTTCTCTTTGTATGTTATTGTGGGTTCACCATGTGGGGTGATTGGGAGATTCCCAAGGGCATTTGCTTCACTGATCCTGATTTTCCCTAAAATCCATGGGCATCATTGGGCAGACACCAAGAATAGCTGTGTTCAAATATGGAGCCAAAATCTGTCTCAAAATCAGAACCAAAACTATAATATACACTACATAATAACCCATTGCAGTAAAATTTAAAATTAATAATATTTTATGGTGATTGAGCTGCTTATGATGTGTGTCATGGTTTGAGCCTGGCACAGAGCCAGTGCCCCCATGAAAATGCCTCACCCTGGTGTCTGCTGTGAGATGTGACCAGGAATAAGCAAAACAGGCTCCAACTTAAACATAAAGAACACTTTATTACCTAAAACTACAGGAAAAAAAATAGGGAAAGACTATAAGGAAAAGGAAAAAAAAATTGAAAACCTTACAAAAACCACTTTTCCTCCTCCCCACTCCCTGACTTTCCCAATCCAATACATTCTCTCAGAAACACCAACTGCCCAGCCCAGCACGACACTTTAGTATACTCAAACTGCAGTTCATGAAGAGGAAAGGAGTCCTTCTCGTTCCATAGGCTTCTCGTGGAGACACACTGAGAACCTCGTGTGCTTCCCTGTCACTTCGGCACCGCCCGGGGAAAAAAAAGTCCTTTTGCCGCTTGTGACATGTTCCTTCCATGCTCAGTGCTCTCACCACCGAGACATGGCCAGAGCTGCTTTTAGGGTGGTCTTTCAAGGATGCCTTGTCTCACTCCAAAAAGGCACAGTCTCTGCTTTTGGGACAACTGTCCCCCCCATATTTTTCCAACCCCCTGGGGCCGGGGGGTCCTCACAAATGAACCCTCCTGGTTTTGAGGCACTGCCTCCCCTAAATGCAGTCTGTGTCACAGGAACAACTGAGTCCATGGCTACAAGAAAAAGTCCAGCCAAAAGGCCACTCCAAATCATCTCTCCCCATCCAATCATCTCCACAATCTCCGGGCCAAGTCATCTCATCTCTCATCTCCCTTCTTATTCAGCTTCGAGGAGGATTAGCATTTTTGTAAGGCCCCAATCATGCAAGAAAGGGTTAAAAGTTTTCAGTCTCTGCTGTCGGTCCCGGAGCGACTCCCACGCACGCTGCCCACACGCTGCCGCTCCGGCCGGGCAGTCTTCCTCCTTCTCCTCCTGGCTGGCTGCTCTCCTGGGGGGGGGAGGGGGGGGCTGGCTGCCCGAGGGCTGACTCTCTGGGATCTTCCACCCTTCCATCCTCGAAGCCCCCCCGAAGCCCCCTCAACCCCATTTCTGTCCAGGCCCCAGGCCTACCGCATGGCTGGCCCCTCCCCCGCCCAGCAGCAGCGGGCCGGACGGGGGAGAGATCTGACCTCTTCGCCCGACGATGTCCAAAAGAGGAAGTGCCAGGGCAGTGCCTTGCTTTTAACCCCTGTGTATTCTCGGAGGTGTGTCCAAACCCCACTGGCTACACCAGGTGTCAGTATGAAACCCAAAACCTTCATTGGTTTGACCACAGCTTCCCAGAATTCCCACTCCTTCCTGGTCAAACCATGACAATGTGTCTGCCCACATAAATTCTGTATTGGCTGTTAACAAATCAGTTCAAGCTATGGACTGTCCCTCACCCACAGCATCAATAATCTGTACTTCATAAAATTCAGAGTATGGGAGAGGAAATCTGTAGCAGTAATTTTAAATCTCTGTAGCCTCCATATCCTCCATCAAAATCCAACAAGCCAGGCTATTTGAAACAAAAGTTTATTAGAGAAAACACCCTCACAGTATGGATATAAAAACCTAATTAATTTAAAAAACAGGCTTATTAGGGAATCAAACTGGGATTTGGTAACCACATCCAGAGCACTAATAAAATTAATTACGTGGCTGCAATCAACATGCTGTGATGATTTGGGTCAAGAGATTATGACTCTGGAATCTCCTTTGAGCATCAGGAAAAGCTGAGAGGGGTCTGGTGATCAGGTTCAGATCAACTGGGCATAAATTAGTCTAGTAGGCCTTCCAAAGCAGAGTCCACTTTTAGAATTTTTTTAGAGGTTTAGAAATCTCTAAAAAAATTTAGAGATTTTTAGAGATCTCTAAAGAGATTTCTGCAGTGCCACTGGTGATAGTGGCAGAGCCAAGATCAGTCTCTGTCTCAGGGGAGCCTATTTACTTTCAGCTTCTTGAAGATGTCTTGAAGATGTCTCCATTTCCATTTACAAGAGGTTGCACAGAAATTTTCATTATAATTAGTAAAAAAAGCAGCTGCCAGGACCATCCCTGCTCATTTCTCCAGCCCCCAAGGTGGCTCATGCTGAGCCCCATCACTGCTGCCACAGCTGAGTGCTCTGGGCCTGCTGGTTTGAGCTGATCCTGCCAGGCTGGAGCACGTGCAGCTGTAAATTGCTGCAAACCTGGTGCAGACAAAATCAGCGTTTCATTTTGGCTGGAATAAATGACCCAGTCCTGGCTTCCACAAAGTGAATTTGCTCTCCAGGGACTGTCTTTAATGGTGTGCCTGGAGCCAGCTTGCCCTGTCCTCTCCTCCCTTTTCTTTCTTGACGTGCTCCAGAATGCCTATGCTAGTGACGGGACACTCCCTGTGCCCACCCAGAAGGATCCTTGTTTCTTCACCATGGATTGCTCTGCAGGATTCAGCAGCCCCAGGAAAAGCCCATGGGGATCCAGGTCCATCAGGGTGAGGGGAGCAGCAACCAGAACAGAAAAAACCCTCACAGTTAATTTTCACAGAACAGATGATGCCTCAGGTTTGGCTTTTCTATTTTTGACATCCTGCGCTGCTTTAATGTGTGGGTTTGAGATTCACATCGGGGATAGTGAGCTCTGTGCACAGAGCATGGAGACAAAACAATTCCTGCTCCAACTGGGCACCAAGGACAAATGATCCCAATCTCAGCCCAGGAGCACAAACACCGTGGGCTGGAGAGAGAAAAACAAGCAGGGTGGGACTGCCTGGGCTAAAGCTGGGATGGGACAATGAACTGCAAGGTGCAAATGGAGCAGAACTGATCCCAGGGACAGACCCTGTGCCTGCTCATGCATTTTGGGGCCATTTTGGTTCATCTTGGGTGCAGCCCTGGCTGGGCTCTTGTGCTGCCCAGGGTGGATCCATGGAGGAGATCCTTTTAATAGATCCCTGCTTTATTCTTTAGCTCTGTCCAGTCTCTGTTCTAGGTCAGCCTGCACAAGGCATCACAGAAACCTGGAGTTTCAACCAGCACATTGCTTCCACTTTGCAGTAGCAGAGCTTTTGTTAAAGGTCTGTTCACACACTTTTAATAAGAGCTGTGAAAATCAATCAGAAAGCTTCTGCCTTTGGACTGGTTCTAGCTTTGGTGGCATTTGCAGGCACTGTAATTGTAATTTTTAAAACTTCATGGCCTTCTCCTGCTCTGAATGGTGATGCTGTGCCACAGTCTGAAACAGAACCAACACACCACAGAACTGACCTTCTCTCTTGAGTGTCAAATCCACACCTTGTGGCTGCCTCTCACCAAACTCAACATCTCAACTTGAGCCATTTTTCTCAATATTGGTTTGAAGAACAACAAGTTCCAGGTGAAATCTGAGACTTCAAAAAGTTTGAGGAAGAGAAATAGGGGAGAAGGTATTTTTGAATCCCACCAGAGCTGAAATGCCAGTGTTTGCAGTGCCAACCCACACACCTCTTGGCAGCTTTTAGAAATGTTTCAGAACACAGCTACGAGAAGGCTGCCAGCATAAGAAATTCTGCCTTCCAAAAGCTTAGAAGCTTGTTTTTTCTGCACTATGCAACTGGACTCTTGGCTGTGGGTTAGAAGTCCCCTGGGTGGAAGTAGGTCTCCAACAGCAGAGGGCTCTTTTGGCTCAGCAAATGATGGAATTGTCAGCCCCAGTAGCTGAGACCAGTTGATAAAACAAATTAAAAGCAGAACAGAAATGAGCTGTGAATTTAAACAGCAAGGCTAAACTTTATTGGAACAGCTCAACTGCTGACAGATGTGATAGAGAAGTGAGAGTGTCTTTAAAAGTGAATTTTGCTGTAGAAATAACCTAATAAAACACTCCTTCTAGCCAGTATTATGTAGTAGATCAAAATGGATTATCTTAACAATCCATTCCAAATTTACAGCTTCTTATTTCCCTGTGAGAAATATTAAAAGTTGAGGATTGGATGGTCAATATGATTTTAATTCTTGCATTTTTTATGTTGGCATTCTAGAAATTTGTTTTGATGCAAATGCTGTCCACAGAATTTTCACATTTTATCAAGTGATTTTTTTTCCTCAGTTCTGAATTTGTTGCTGATATTTATTGTAGAAAACATTGCTGTATCCATCTATTCTATGGGGAAAATTGTGATTCATGTCTGTATAATCTGAGTCTGCCAATTAGAGGTTACTTATTTCAGCATCATGAGTGAATACAGTGAAATTATTTCAGCCCACACGTGGGGTCTCTTTGTGGGACATAGGGAATATTTGAATGTAAACTGAATACAGGCAGCTCTTTGAATTTCATAAATAAATACCATATGTCAAACCTTTTCATATGCCCCTGTGTAAATTGTTGGTTTGTTTGCACTCTGTAACCAGATGTTGTTCTATAAAACATCTCCCATGCTGGGGGCTGTTACTACAGGCTGCAGACAGCAAAAGAAACAGAATTCTTGCCTTTTTTCCCTCCAGGTACAGCACTTTATAACATTTTATCTCTTACTCAGAATGGATCCTGTCTTGATTTACACACCCAGAAAGCAGCAGGTGATATTTATGCAATGCCCAGTGCTGGCATTTCCATCAGCCTTAAAAAAAATTCTTTCTCCTCTTCCTTGGAGGTAATGCCACCTTTTAGCTCCCAGGCACTGAAGGGCTGAGCCTCATGCAGAAAACCCTGTTCCTTTTCATGGAAAAAAGCCCAGGGAACAGGGTCCAGCTGCACATCCCTGAAAATGAACAGGTTATGGAATCACAGATTGGTTTGCACTGGAAGGAACCTGAATGATTGTCTTGTTTTCACCCTCCTTCCACCAGACCTGCCTGTTCAGAGCCCCAGCCAATCCAAATGTTTCCAGGGATGAAGGAAGATGTTCCAGAGCCTCATTACCTTCACTGTAATTAAACTTCATCCTTATCTAATTTTAATCATTTTATCTCATCTCAATTAACCCTCCTTTTGTTTCCAGGGCCTCCTTCATGAGCAATAAAAGGCTGGGATGGGGAAGAAAAAGAAAAAAGGGCATTTGTGAGTATTTATCTCTCATAACAACTGCGGGCATTTCAGTGCCAGCAACTTCTCAGAGCTAACTGCTCCTTTTGGAGATAAAAAGAAGGTGCAGTTCTTCACACACAAAGGGATCTGAGGCAGGATCTTCTTCAAATTGTGAATTCTGCAAAGCTTGAATCCCGCTGAGAAAACCTTACAGATTAAAGGAGAAGGTAGGGGGGAGCTCACAGACTTTGCTGAGTGCTCAGAGGGGTGAGAAGGACCCATTGTCCCTCTGGGAGCTAAAGGCAGATCCAGCCACGTTTATGAGTCTGGTGACAAAGGAAAGACTCCTTCAGATGATGAATACAGCACCTCATAACAATCTTCTGCTTTGATCTGCTCAGCAGCAGAAAACCTGTGTGCATTGTCACTGCTCACAACCTGTGGGCATCCTTGGCATTTGGAGAGGTCTGCAGCAATTAGAAGGAAGTGGGAAGAGCTCTTCTGCCATATGAGCTTGGAGTTCACTGCAGTGGCCCTTGCACAATGAGCAACTGCTGGGAAGCTCCATCAGAAATCAGCATCACAGTGAAAAATTAGCCTGCTAAGGAGCAAGTGCAGTTGGGTTTGACTGAGCAATGTACTGAGAATGTCTCTGAGCATATGGCTCCCCTAAGATCCCCATTTAAAAACAATCTGAGCTGATCGATGGAGGAAATTAAAGGGTACATCTCAGCATTTTCTACAGCTGTCACAACAGAAAAATATCTAATTTTCCCCTATACAGGAGCATAGAACTAAAAATTCTGTGAGGCCCCCAGCCCTACCAGCGTGTTTCCTACATGATCAGCAGTAGGGGCAGAAGGCCTGGGTGATGTTTATCCCATAAATGCTGCTTTTAACCACCTCCTGGCTTCACTCATGGCTGTTGTCATCTGATAGCAGAGTCTGTCTCTGGAAATAAAACCATCATGCATTTCACATCAGCAGTGTGCTGCTATTTTTTATTCCTACTGTAGATTTCCCTAAGCCCATCACAGGAGTTTCTGGTTTCAGGTTTGGATGCAGAAGCTGATCAAATCAAAGTTGCTGGTTCAGGAAGGGGAAGTGCTCATCTCCTGAAATTTGAACAGGTTTGGTGCTCTGTACCAGGGAATATCCCACCCAATTTTTTGTCACTGTTGAGTCAGGAACAGATGAATGAGTGACACACTCCAGATCTCTTCAGGAGGCTAATAATCATTTTATTAGGAACCCATTCCTCTTTATACACTGTTCTGACACAGGTGGACCTGATTGTTCCTTTAATCCACACACCTCACATGATTGGCCAATTAAGGAAACACCCTTTGCTGAAACATCTTATGAGAAAACAACTGTTCAAAACACCAGCTGCAAGATTGTTTTAATTCTTTCTCTCAGAACAATTCCTGGGAAAGTTTATGTGACTTTTTCTCTCTCTGACCAGGCTGTCAGTATCCCCAGTTTTTGCTGCTGGTGTCTCCATATTTATGCAGATACCTGGCACGAGGTATTCCCAGAGACTTCCACCCCTCAGACTCCACAGGGGCCAAGATGTTCAGGCTCCATGGCCATTGCAGGTCACCAACACCATAGCAGAGCTGAAAAAGCTTTGTAATGTGCCATGGAAAGTTCTTGCAGCAAAGGGGACAGTGGCCAGGTGAAGAAATAATATTTAGATCACCTCCACATGAGTTTTCAGGGATCATCTGTAGGTATCTGTGTCCTGCCTCATGTTCTCAGCAGAAAAGCAGAAAACAGAGAAATCATGGAGAGGTAGAGGTTCTTTGTCAGGCTCTGGGGCAGTTTGTCCAAAATGTGATGAAATATCTTAAAATGAATTTGCTATTAAGGAAAATGGTTTTGTTCAGCTTCAGATACTGGGGTGAAAACCAAATCTTGAAATCAAATCTCCCATTTGTTTTCCTAACATTTTTTCCTGTGGCTGAACTGGGAGTATTTAAGAAAATAACAAAGGACCTCTGGCAAAAACCAGTTGGTAATATGCATATATAAAAAATCTACTAAAAGCTCAAGGATGAGCTATTGATTTGATTCAAGGCCTGTTGTCCTAGAGGAATCAGGAATACATTCCCCTTGCTCTTGGATTCTTCTGGGAAGCAAAGACACCCCATGAGCCCAGGTTTAAGGATCTGCCATGCCCCAAAGGTGAGATAACTCTCATTTCTGAGCTGAGCTCAATTCCAAATTGCAATATTCATTTCATTCAGTCTGGAGATACAGACCTGCCTTGAGCTCCCTAAAACTGATATTTATCATTAGTGCAATAGCAAGGCAAGAGTTTCTATGTCTGAAACTCCCAACAATGCCAGCAGTTTGATTTGTCCTTTTGCAATGTTTTCTTATCTGTGAGCCAGTACTGAGTCAGTATTTGCTTCTCTGATAATGAGCAGTGAAATCTATTCATCTTTATGAATACAAGGAGGCTGAGTTAGTATTTTAGGGAAAATTACTGAACTGTTCCAGAACTAAAGAATGTACCTTCTTTGCATTTTTGGTGCTGTAAAGGGCTATTTGCCTTCTACACATCCTCACTTGCAGTGTTTTAATAAGAAACAACTTTACTGACAGAGCAATAGCACAGAAACCCCACACTAACCCTTTGTTGAGCAGCAGCCATAGGAGTGATATCTTTTAATAAGTTTAACATTAAAATTCAGTGAATCTCAGCCCACATGGCTGAGGCAGCTGGATATTATCAAATGTGAGGTGTCAGAAGATAAAGATGATTGACAAGAACTGTGACAATCACTGGTGAAACCTGTAAACTCTTCAGCCAAGATCTTCAGTGGTAGTTTGATGCCCTAACTTTAATGGGAATTGGCAGTAAAATGTGATGTTCCATAGCAAAATCTAAGTTTTGCAAAGAAAAGGAAATGAAGCAGAACTTTTAAGAAGCAATACATAATTTAAAGCCTAGAAGAGATGCCTTCTAATGAGAAACTTCACATTTGTTCTGCCTAACAAAGTGAAGATTGAGAGCCTCTTGTTTGCACTGAAAACATCTTTGCAAGTTGCAGAGATAATCAAGTTATCTCTGATCTAATTTGCATTTTGAAAGGGGAGAAGTGATCTTACTGGGCTCTTCAGCTGTCAAGTTCATGGAAAAACATGCAGAGCTCTTCTCCAGAGCCTGATGGCAGTTAATGACTGTGAGAAATGCACATATAAAACCTCCCCAGAGCTGAGGAAGCACGAGCATTTCAGAACACTTGCACTGATGTCTTCCATTGCTTTTCTATTGCCATCCCAAGGCACTTTCTCCACTCAGTGCCTCTCTTTCATGCCTCCCACTCTCCTTCCCTGCCTTTCCCACCTGGCTGTGTTGCTCTGTCCAAAGGCACAGTAATTCTGAGGATGCACCAGGATGATTTTACTGAGCATCTCTGGGAGTTTCATGGCTCTGGGCTGCTGTGTAAAAGAGCACAGTGCTTCCTATCCCACTAAATGTTGTGGTTTTTTGGGGTTTTGGGGTTTTTTTTTTTGGTTTTTTTTTTTTTGTTTTTTTTGTTTGTTTTTTTGTTTTTTTTTCAAACGTCAATAGAAGCCTTTCTTCTTGATCTAGAAAATGTCTTGCACTGCTTCTCAATCGCAGATTTTGTCCAAACATTGTCCCTGCTACTACATATTGATCAGAGCTGGCATCCTGATCTCCTGATTGCAATCAGGGAAAAGATGAATCTGAAGTGAATTACAGTATGAATGTAAACAGCATTTTTTTCCATCAAGGTGCCTCTTTTTTGGCTTGTGCAAATGATAAACCTGCTTATGTGCTGTAATTGATTGTAAGCAGAGCTGACTTGAACCATTCATGCTGTCTGAGTGATTAAAATTCTCCAGATGGATCCTCAAAATGCAAAGGTCATACAATTAGTCTCCCTTTAAGTGAGAAATTCTTTCTTCAGGGTCTATCTGCAAAACAGAGTGGAGTATATAACATGGGTGTCTCTGCAGAGTTCAGTTCAGTGTCCTCATGCTGCAGCACTTCCCAGGTGAGGAGAAAAGTCCCAGTTTAAAACACATTTTATACTTAACAGTGAGTGTCATATGAGCAGCAAGAACCTTTATTATGAATTATTAAATAACAAACTTAACTTTTTATTCTGTGTTTTTCAGCTCAATTTTCTCTACTGCTTCAGTCTTTATGAACTACAGATGCATTTGCTACAAGAAAATATGACTGGAGAAAGATGCCAGATTTTTATTTTCCATATTGTAAGTAGTAGAAATAAATAGCTGCTAAATTATTGAGATAATCTCGATTGTATTATTAATTGATTAATGAAATTATTTTGAAAATATAGAAAAGTCATTGTCCTTTCTGTTCTATTTTTCCAAAAGCTAATTTAGATTAAATCACCAGATGCTGCATCTCACTCTAAACCTAAACCATGAGTTTTATCTTGTATTTTCTGCCACATTTTGCCTCTGATATATCCACAGATGGTTGAAGTTTTTCTCATACATAAGACAGGTACATACACTCTAAAGCAGAACTTGAGTGCAGCTTTTCTAATATAGTGCTTTATTTCCATTTAGTTTAGTCAATGTTTTCTGAGTTGCAGAAATATTTAACTGACAAAATTTCCGTTTATAAGAAGAAGAATAAGTTTAGTCAATGTTTTCTGAGTTGCAGAAATATTTAACTGACAAAATTTCCATTTTAAAATAGAAATGAGTCTGTGCCAGTCAATGAATAGTAAAATCCAAAGGAGTTTTCCCGCAAGCTGGAGGTTTTCCCTCAACCTAATTTCTTGTGTCATTGACCTGTGGGACAGTTTAAACCCAGCTAAAGGAAAAATGTGAGCCTGCCAAAGGGGATGCCAGGAGACAATCCATGATGGAAAACAGGGAATTGTGTGTCCTCAGGAAGAGTTCCTGGCCCCAGCTGGCCAATCCAGGGAAATGGGGACATTTTCAGCAAATCTTGGATCCTCTCTCATCATTCTCTTTAGCTGTCCCTTCTTCTGGAGTGCCAGGACAGGAACAGGATGCTCTTCCCTCAGTAATTGTGGAGAGCCTGGTTCAAACATGGCTTAAAGAAAGAGGCCATGAAGGTACTCAGCTAAGGGAAAAATAAAAGGCAGCTGCAAAGCAGCAGTTCCCAGGCTTGATTCTGTAAATAATTAGGTTCTCAGCCACCTTTTATATAAACAACAAGATTCTCAGACCATCTTCTTAATAACAGGCAAATATTCTGTCCTTGGCTGCTCTGGGAACAGATGGCCGTTCTGGGAACAGATATAAAGGTTTTGAGAACTTTTCATATCACAGTGAGAACACTGATCTTGGTTTCAATAAACAAACTTCAGGTATTGTAAACAAAAGGAGGAGTTGAAGTTTTCTCTACAGCCTATCGGGAGCTCAGATTTTGCAATATGCATGAAGTGAATTAACACTGTTATAAAAGGTGTCTGATTTGATCAATAAACAGAAGTCGATGCTGATCAACAAAGGTGGGTCGTCTTCCTTCACTTCAACAGGTAATGAGCAAGAAGGTGCTTTTAGAAGATCCTGGAGGCTCCTCCAGGTGCCCCAAGGATCAGCAGCTCCTCTCCCCCAGGTGCAGAACTGCAGAGATTCCCAGACTCCAGCTGTCCCACGGCTGATTTCCCAATTCCACATTCCCAGTGCCACAAATCACATCCCCTGTGCCAGAGCTGCTCCTGCAGGCTCAGGAGTGATCTATGACTTGGAAGGAAGGATTTGGTTTTTTCCCCATGCACAATTTTGCCCACACACCTCTCTGCTCAGCCCTGGGAAGCAACTAAATATTGTTTTCAGCCAGTTGTCTGCACTAAATAAAGCCTGTGAAACATGCTGATAAATTTCAATCAGTACTGAGCCTGGAGTGTGCACTCCTCAGTGGGAGCACATTTTTCATGTGGCAGGCACGTTGCTGGAGCTCCAGAGGCTGAATCCATCTGGGGCATCATTTTTTAAAGGCAAACATTCTGGGTCATTATAAACTGCACTAATCCCCCTTGTTGAAATTTGCATTTCTAAACCATGATGCATTTGTCCTGTCACATGTTGTGGCATTCAACCAGGAGGTTAATTCATTGATTGACTTACCCCCTCTCCTCAGCACGCTTTGCTACTAATCTTCCATACAAATGGGGTTAGGGAATATAATTTAGATTTACCAGCAGAAACAAAGCATCCAACAGCCCTGCTAGGATGAGAAGCTTAGGGAGTTCAGGGGATAAGAAGAAAACAGCGAGGCTGAAGCAAAAATCAAATTAACCATAAAACCCTCCTGCTGAAAATGGTGGCAATTAGAAGGAGGAAACTCAGGAAAGGAAATTCTCTGGGCACAAAGGCAGAGGGGATGGAGAAAACAGCAGTGTGCCTTGTGGAGTCTTAAATTCTTTTTTGCCAGGGTCAGGATAAATATACAAGATGGAATTTCTTGTTGGGACTGAGATGTTTATTAGTTCTTATCTATATTACAGTCCCACAAACCCTGAGTTCTACAGCACTTCAACAAACTAAAAACGGAGCCCCATCTCTCTCTCTCCAAGGCCTTTTAAGGATAAACTGTCCAGTTAAGAAATGACACCTAAATTATTTTTACTTTTAACCCAAGAACCAACCACTCATGCCCACAATGGGGACATTTTTATCCAATTACAAAAAAAACACCCAAACCCATGGAGAAGGTGAAAAAGAAGGTGAAGAAGAAGGACCAGCCTCCACCCTAAAATCTCCATCTTGCTTTATATATATTACTGTATTCTAAAACCTTAAACTCTAAATTTTCCCCCATGTGATATTGCACTTCTATTCAACTTCTATTCAAACTCCACACCCACAATCCCAGTTCTACCATTCAATTTTGGAAGCTTCTCCACGGCCTCAGGTCAATGCAATGTTCTGCTGGGGATCAGTGCCTGGCAGCACAGAAAATCTGAAATTCTCAGCAGCCAGAGCTCCAATAGTCCCTCACACCTTGCAATGGGTGTTCATGAGCCCCATTTTTGTGAGGTCTGAAATGGGGGCCCAGTGGCCAGGCTAAGGGTTCCCCTGGTCCCGCAGATGTCTGTGGTGGCTTGAGGACCCCCAAAGGATGCTGGCATGACCCCCAAAGTGGCTGTCACTGCTGAGACACCTCATGGCAGCTGCACGGCATGGCTCTGAAGGGCAGAAATCTGGTCCAGTTGATTTAAAGCACCAAAATACAAAAACTATAAGAAATAAATTAAATTATCCCATTTGTTGTTCTGAACACCTCCCAGCAAAACCCTCCAGCTAAAAGATCTCACCTCCTGGGGAAAAAAAAAAAATCCCAAAAAAATAGGAATACTGAGTTTGTTTCTAGCTCAGATTCTCAGCCCACCTCTCATCCTGCCCTGGCACAGAGCAGTGCTGCCCCTGCAGACAGAACCAGCACTTCTGCACAGGTGCTGTTACAGTTTCAGAGCAATTTCTGCCCTGCAGGTAAATCCTGTCAGTCTGTCTGTCAGCCAAGCCCCATGGAAATAAATGCTGATTATTAAAGTATCATGAGCTCACCAGCTTGGGGACCCAGCAGGCTCCAGTGACACTCTGGAATCAGTCAGGGTGAAAGAAAATAGCAATTTTTGTCTATGTGGCACAGGTTTTGAAATGTGCAGGGAGCAGTTCTTTATATCCATTGTCAACTTTGTACTGCTCTGGTCATCACTATCAGCCAGCTGTGCCATGGGATGCCAAGAAATGCCAGGGAATGCCAGGGAATGTCAGGGAATGTCAGGAAATGCCAGGAAATGCCTCTCCCATGCTGAGGGATTGAGGTGCTGATCTGAGATCTGATGATTTCCCCACGTGCACTCAGAGGAATTCCCAGACTTTTGGCTTGTTCATTTTTGTCCCCAAGTGTCACAAAAGTGCAGAATAAAAGCAAGCAGGTTGTCCCCCAGCTGGTCCCAGCACAGGAGCTTTGTGGAGGTGGCACTGATGCAGGAGAGGGCTCTGCTGTGTGCTGACATTGTTGACTTGAAAGATGCTTTGATATGGTTTGGGAGAAATGCTGGCATCTTGCTGAAATTGTGGTGGGAAGGTGGGAATTATATAGATTATATAATCTGTATTATTATATAGAGTTATATAATCTATATTATTATATAGAATTACATAATCACAGAGGGGTTTGGGTTGGAAGGGACCTTAAAGCTCATTTAATTTCAACACCTGCCATGGCAGGGACACTTTCCACTGTCCCAGGCTGCTCCAAGCCCTGTCCAACCTGGCCTTGGGCACTGCCAGGGATCCAGGGGCGGCCACAGCTTCTCTGTTCCAGGGCCTCCCCACCCTCACAGGGAAGAATTCCTTCCCAGTATCCCATCCATCCCTGCCCTCTGGCAGTGGGAATCCATTCCCTGTGTCCTGTCACTCCTGCCCCTGTCCAAAATCCCTCTCCAGCTCTTTTGCAGCCCCTTTTGGTGCTGGAAGGGGCTCTGAGGTCTCAGGATCTCCATCTGAATTTAGGAATAAAGGTTAGGCAAATTATTTTACCCTGACTGCTTCTGTTTTCTTCTCTCTCCCATCCTCTGGTTAATATGCTTTAATTACAGAAGTCAGGAGATTTTCCCACAAATGAGGGGAAAATGGATCAATCTCAGGTTCAGAAATGAGGGGAGGAATGGCAGCTGCCTTTGCAGAGAGATGTGTTTGAACTGCAATCTCCTGCTTTCCCTGGCAGTGAAAACCCCCCTCAGTAGATGGTGGCAAAGACCTCTGCTGAAAAAGGCTCAGTGAGATGCTGACTTCAATCTCTCTGCAGAACATTCAGACTTTTATGCAAAAAAGAAAAAAAAATCCAACCAAAATGAGCATGCTTTGAAACTGCTGAATGCAAATCCTCACCAACTTAGGCTTTTACCCAGGGACGAAACTTTTCCTTTCAGTCTGGTCATTGTTCTTTAGCCTGAATGATTTGTCATCTGAATTACTTTTTTCTTCAGAAACATCAAAATCAAGCTATTTTTGCCTGTCTGTACCTCATATTATAATATAAATTCTTTACTAGAATGATAAGCTGGCAGAATTCTGTCTTGGGACAAAGCCCATGAAGCCCACAAGCAGAGTTGCCTTTACAGGCTTTGAGCCAATTGCAAAAATAGAGAAAAAACTAAAAAATGCAATGGCAACACCCATTTTTAACAAAAAAAAATTAATAAGAGATTATTCAATTATATTCCACATTCAGAGTGGATCAAAAACATATTTTAAAATTGCAGAATTTGGATAAAATTGTCAAAGGCTAATGTTCACTGGCTTTATATATCACGTCAAAAAATCTGTAGAAAATTACTATGGAACAAAATTTTCCTCTGAGTTTAAGAAGATTGTAATTCAGGAAGTTACCATGGATTGACTCTCAAAGTCGCCTTCCCTGAAAAATGTTTATTCCATATTTGGCTGCTTTTCACTCTTTGTCTGATTTCAGTCTCACAAAACCAAGAACACAAAGTTGAGGGATGTTGTCTGGGACTTGGACAAGAAAAATAGATGTGAGAGTGTTTTTTTGATCTGCTCCAGTTAGAAAAGAAATGGATTGTTCTCTATTTTTTTAATTAATGCGTCTGAACAATTTCGACTTTTTGGGACAACACCAAGCCAGAAGTATTCAAAATGTTCCCAGGATCCAGCAGGGTAATTCAAGTTGGGGTGTCCTATTTACTGTTCTCTTGGAGGAGCTGGAACTTTCTGGCTGCTTTGACTTTTCCTTACTCTCCCCACTGAGCAGCAAAGGATGAGTCTGAAAAGACTCTGGCAGATCCCAGCCAGGATGGGAACACAAATATGTGGAGTGGGGAGCATTTAAAGGCAAAGATATCACAATGCACCAGGAAAATGTCAGCAGTACAATAATGGCAGAGGGTTTTCAATGGAATAGGGTGCCCAGAGCAGCTGTGGCTGCCCCTGGATCCCTGGCAGTGCCCAAGACCAGGCTGGACAGGGCTTGGAGCAGCCTGGGACAGTGGAAGGTGTCCCAGCCATGGCAGGGGTGGCACTGGATGGGATTTAAGGTCCCTTCCAACCTAAACCATTCCATAATTCCCATGTTTTGCCTTCAGTCAGCTGCTGACTGTGATGAACAGGTCCCTTCTCATGGGTCTTGGAGCAGCCTGGCCATGGGTCATGGATCTTGGGGCTTGGAGCACCCTGGGACGGTGGATGGTGTCCCTGCTGTGGCTGGGGTGGCACTGAATGAGCTTAAAGGTCCCTTCCAACCCAAACCATTCCATAATTCCCATGTTTTGCCTTCAGTCAGCTGCTGACTGGGATGAACAAGTCCCTCCTCATGCATCTTCAAGGAACACCACGATGCTTCTCCTTGTGTGGGAATATCCCTGAATTCAGCCACTCTTGGTGTGGATACAAAAACACAGAGAATCAATAACACCCCCAGAACACACTCAAGAGGATAAACAGTAATTAAACTTTCTTTTCTTGAAGATCCCTGTTCATATTTTAGAAGGTAAATCCATGGTGGCTTCATCACACAATATGTCCAAGGAAGGCAGAGATTTTTTATGTTAGAAAATGTATTTTGCTTACCCTGGTATTCTCAGGGTAAGGATTACCCTGGATCTGTTTGTTGTACTTTCTGCTCGACAGGCTGGTCTCTGGTGGCTTCCTGAGGAGTATGTTTTGTGAAATAAAAAGCTTTTTCTTTAAACAAACTGTGGCATGGCTTTTCATCCAGCTGACAAAACAAAACACAGAACATTTTCAGCAGTGTGTGGGAGTGGGTTTGGGGGGCTTCTGTTTACATGCAAGAATTACTTGAGGCAATGAATCAAATTGCTGACAACTTGTGTTGTCAGGACCCTACCATTTCTTTTTCTTTGTATAATAATATTTACTCTCAAAGGACCTCCAACTACAGCCTCAAAATGTCAGTATAACAGATAAATTTCACTTACAAGAAACAACAGACACTTCCTTTTCTCCCTTACCATGAGGCTGTGGTTTCTGCTTCAGATTACTTTCCTTAGTTCTCCCCCTACGTTCATTTTTCTCCAGCAACTTCCATAAGGTTATTCCTCATATCTATCAGCATGAAAAAATGCACATTCTGAGACAGAAATATTATTAAAAAGCTTTTGCAAATCTCAAACCCGGCTCGTTTATTTTATTTAAATAAGAACAGATTTTTCTGAATTTGCTACCATTGCTTGGTAATAACCCATGGTACATTAATAAAATATGGTTTGTTGCTTGCAGTCAGTCTAGGCTTTCCAGAGGTTATCCCAGGAACAAAAAGCACATGCAGATATGTTCTTTAAGTGAAGTAAAGAAAAACAAAGAAGTTCAGCCCAGCAGAGAGGTTTCAGTGGCATTCCTCAATCTGTACAGGTTTGAATCCTGGTCCTGGTTGGTTCCCCTAAAAAAAGGAACCAAAGCCTTCCCCAGTTTGACCCCTGCAGTCTCTGAGGTGCCCAGCAGAAGATGCTGCTCTCTGTGGAGAACAAGCCCATGGTGTGACACAGCATCCTGTGCTGTTACAGTGCTGCAGTCAGTGACATATGTGCCACTGATTTCACCTGGGTTTTCATCAAAAATAACTAAAATTAGTCCAATTTTCTAATTGGAAAAAAAAAAAAAAAGATAATTAACCTTAAGCACTAATAAAAAAGCTCATTATAAGGTGCCATGTTGAGCCCAGGCAATCCAAGCAAAGTCATTATGATGCAACCAAGGAAACATATTCAGTTTTAAAATGGTAGAACCGGTGCTGTTGTTATTGCTGTTATTGTTATCCCTGAAGAAAAGAGGGAACAAAAAGTAGAAAAGCTCCTACTGTGTTTTTTAATGTTCTCATGAGTCCTGAGTCACAGGTTTTTTCTTCTCAGGTCAGAGCTTTAATAAGAGGATAATTTCCAAGTTGGCTGCATGTCAGGAGTATAATCTTTATCCTGCTTTTTAGAGCAATTAACACTTGGAAGGCTGTGATTATTTTATGTGCTATTCCACAGTAACTACTGTAGGAATTCCCAAAGAAAATATCCTCAAAACCCCACTGTTCTGTTTAACCAACTCATGTTCTGTTTAACTAACTTGGAGTGAAACCATGGACTCAAAACTCATCAGGCTGTGGTTGTAGTTCTGGTCCTGGACAGTTGGAAACTTCAAGTACTTTATTTACAGTTATTTGTGATTTTGTGGTGGTTTAAATAAACAATTTCTCAGTTATGAAGTCTTGGTCTGTAGCACGGTCAGGCCTTGAAAGTGCTTTTCATTAAAATAGAGATTTCAGCTCAGATTTTAACTTCAATTTTCTTTTCTTTCTTAAATAAAAATTATGTCCAAAAGTCACATATTGCTCGGCTAACACCTTGGAAATCAGTGAAACTGGTCCTATATTCAACAGCAACACAAACCCCTGTTTCTGTGCTTGTTTCCAGCTGTAAAATGTCAGCTCTACAAAGAAAGTAGATCCACAGATCATTTTGTAGAGGGTTTTGACAGTTCAACCATGAAGCAGAGCAAGCAGACAGGAGATTTCAGGAAGATGTGTTCAAATGCTGATTTCTTCCTTTTTTTTTTTTTTTTTAATGTGTATACTCTTCCTTTAATTTTCAAAACTTCAAAATTTCTAATGATCTGACTTTATTCCTTTTATTCTTCATGTAAGCCAAAGTTTAGAGAAGTATATATATTTTGTATAGAAAATATATGGAAATGTATATTCTGAGATTGTACCTACAGTACAAACTCTAAAATAAGTATGATATAACTGATTATGGGAATTGGTGTTAAAGGGGAGGAAAAGTGGCAACAAAACGTTGGGATAAATAAGGAAGAGTTGGAGGAAATAAGAAGAGAAGGGCAGGAACACAATGAGCTCTATAATATTCTTAGGACATTGGAACATCCCCAAGGCTGGATCTTCAGCTGGCACAAATCTGTGGCTGTACATTGATATCAGCTCCTGAATGCCAAGGGAGATAACTCAGGATTTACATGATTCCACTTTCAGAGAGGATCAAAAGCATATTTTAAAATTACAAAATTTGGATAAAATTGTCAAAGGCTGATGTTCACTGGCTTTGTATATCACTATTTTAAAAAATCTGTGGAAAATTACTATGCAACAAAATTTTCCTCTGAGTTTAAGACTGTAGTTGGTAGATAGGTTGAGAAATCAGGATTTCCCTCTCAGAATCTCAGCATATCCCTCACCAGCTCCACCACCCTCCAGGAGGTTGCCTTGAGGGACTGAGAAGGAGCAGTGATAAAAATTAAAGTTTGGGGTTTAACGGATTGTGTAAGTAATGGATTAATAAATTAACTTGATTTGTGTATCTGTCCCATTTTCTCCATGGATGTGTCCAACTGAACACGATGGCACCTGGACTTGTGACAATGTCTCTCTGTACATTTCACTTCACCCATACAATCACTGCTTTACAAAATTCATGCCTGTTTTCTTCCAATCTGTGTCAGCCTCTTTATGCTTCCTCGAGCTTAGCAAAAGTAAAGAGTAACAATTCTTGGAATAATGAACCAAAATAATATCAGATTTTATAGAGACAGTTCCAGTCCTGCCATCCAGAAAATGACAGCTTTATGTAACTGGGCAAGGGCAGGCTTTTGAGTAGAAACCATAATAAATGCATTAAATAAAACCATGTGGTGCTAATTGATTCAAGGCCTGCTCCATTTTCCTGTGCTGGCACTTCCTCCTCCTTTAGCTCAGCACAGATTTGGTATTTCCTGAGAGTCTCAGGTGTTAGAACAGAAAGGGCATTTTTTATTTAAATGGTGTTTGTCACGGTAAAAGCACAGAAATGTGTTGGTTTAGGGTCAAAGCCTGAGCAGGATCTTGTGAAAAGAGAGGAATGCAAATGCTTGGCTTTGAGGAGCTCTACCTGAGGAACCGAATCACCTGCAGCAGTAATGGGGTAAATAATAAGGCAGTAATGAATAAACAAATAAATAATGAGGCAGTAATGAATAAACAAATAAAAAAGAAGTAATGAATAAACAAAACCATTTGGTTTCTTCATTGCCTTGGCTTCCAGTGTTTGCCTTGACCTGGCAGAGGGCTGGAGACCAGCCAGGCACCAGGAGATCACCCAGCACTCCCATGGCAGGTTTTATTACAGCTCACCTGGGAAGGAATATTTTCTTTAGGGCTCCTTCAGCTGAACTTATTTAATGTGCAAAAGTCTCAACTTTCTTTTAAAAAGAGGTTCATTTCTAGCCTATGTGCCTGGGAAGGCAAGCGTGAAAATGAAGTAGGAAACAGGGAAATGCAAGTTTCAGAAAAAGCACTAATGTGTTATTTTAATTAATCTCATATTTCGTGGGTTTGGACTTTGCCTCTTTCAATACATGGCATTAGCAGCAGCTCACATGTTTTATACAATATTTTTTTCATTTACTTAATCTGTAATGATCTGAAAATATAGAACTTCTTATGCGACCAAATGGTTTTTAGAGATCTTTTGCCTTGTAGAACACCATGGTCCAAGAACCTTGTGCAGGAGCGCTGAGTAAAACTGACATTTATCAGTACCTGTACAGAATGAATGTTCTGTGGATGCTTTGGCTGAATCCCATCCTCTGTAGAATGATACAGAGGATGTCAGACTTTGTAGACTATATGTCAGCCCATGTCAGAGTAGAGATGGTGATGATGAAGAGGAAAGAGGAGAGCCCTGGCAGGCAGGAACTGAGTCTTGGTCCTCAGCTGTGGTAAACCCACAGATGGCCTGAAGGTGTTGCCCTCTCTGATGGGCCACAGCTGACCCAGCTGCGCTGCTGTGGTACCAGCTGTATCCCCTTGGAAGGTGTCAAAGGCTCCTGAGGTGTCTGATCCACAGCATTCCATCATCCAGTTGAATCTCCCAGCCCCAGGGGAGGTACCTGGGCATTCCCATTAAACCTGGGTGATAGAAATGGTCCTGGGGCTTTCTGCCCCCTGCATCTTTGGGATTTCTCCCACCACCCCATGGATCCAGACTGCAGCTGTGGCTTTGACCAACACTCATCAAAATTTCAACAAGTCTCATCACAAAGCTTACAGGTGGTGAGATCTTTCTGTTCCCATCCCTCCCTTCTTCTACATTTTCTCAGGTGATGTTTTTATGCTTTTATATTGCCATAAACCTATGGATAACAACAACCAAAAGAGCTCCATACCTGTTTTCCTGCACAACCCAATTTTTCTATAATAAATTCTCCACGTGTATATTTACAAACATTGATTGTTCAGTGTCATCTCACTCTAATCCACCCCAAGGACTCTATTAACAGCAGCCTGGGTTATTCTTGTCTTCTGGGGTGGGGTAACCACCCTGCAGCTGATAATTCCCCTCTACCAGTCTGTGTTAGCCCAACAAGCAGCGCTGCAGGGCCATGAGAAACTGAGGATTCTGAATAATTTCAAGGATATTTGGGAAGGATGGAAAATAATGCACAGGAATAAATGCAGTGTTTGAGGCACTCTAGAGTACTTTAGCAGCCCAAATCTCTATTTTCTTAAAAGCTTGTAATTTTCTTTAAAGTTTGTAATTTTGGAAAATTACATTTTTTAATGGAATCACAGAATGGTTTGGGCTGTGAGGGACAGCAAAGCTCATGTTGTTCCAACCCCCTGCCATGGGCAGGCAAACCACCCACTATATCAGGTGCTCAGAACCCCATCCAACCCAGTTCCAGGGATGGGGCTTTGTATAACTGGATTTTCTGTATGAATAGACTGAAAAAAACCTCACTACCAGCAGTAATTTTTGTCTATTGCTCTTGTAAAGAAAAAATGTTATTTTCACTAGGGAGGTGGTTGATGAGTACAAAGAGATCAAACCTTCTTTTACATTATTATGGCCAATTAAAATCTTCTCTTTATTATTTAAGAGCTTCATCCTGGCAATTAAAAAGAGCCCCAGAACAGCAAGCATTTCTTTCACTAATTCTATTAAATAAGAAGTTAGAAAGGACCATTTGGGTCATCAACTCCCATCCCATGAAATGCAAGGTTGCCATATAAATGGATGCTCAGTTTAGGAGGGTGCCTAAAACCCCATCTGAGGTGACCTATCCCTCACATTCTCCACCACTTATCCCAGAAACACATTCAGGAGCTCAGCTCAAAGGTGAAATACGCCAGGGAGAAAGGAGGAGTGATGTGGGAAATTCCCAGTTACTTTTATTTCCTGCAAGAGCAGCAGTATTGCTGTTGGATGAACTCCCAAATGTGTATATAAATGTTCATAAATTTTGAGTAAATGCTTGATTTTTTTTTCTTTTTTAATCTACTTTTCAGTTTTCCTCTGGACCATCAATTTATGATATTCCAGTCTTTACTTATTTATGCATCTGGAAAGGCCTTGTTGATGAAACACCAAGATCCCAAGGCTGTATAAAACTTTGATGAGACGTTTTCTTCCAGGGATGAGAAGATTGAACATTTCACCCCAAAGTGCCTCTTTTACCAGAACTAGGCCACTCCAGCCCTGTGGCTCACACAGCCAAGACAGCAGCCCACGCCTGGAGCTTGGATGTGCTGGTCAGAACAAACTCCTGGTGTGAGGAATGCTCCTCCAGCTGGGTCCCAGCAGGTGTGTTGGATGCACTCCTGTTTGCCTGGGACCTGCTGAGCTGTGACCTGCCCTGGGTGGAGCAAACACTGGAGAAAACAGCTGGGGCTGGCTAAAGAAGGATTAGTGGAGAAGAAAGGAAGTGTCTTTTCACCAAAAGAAGCACCCAGAGGAGGCCCAGGGTGTGACGGTGCTCACAGGGGTCTTATGTTGAGGGAAGAGATGAGGATCTGACTCCATGTTTCAAAAGGCGTGATTTATTATTTTATGATATATATTACATTAAAACTATACTAAAAGAATAGAAGAAAGGATTTCACCAGAAGGGTTGCTAAGCTAAGAATAGAAAGGAAAGAATGATAACAAAGGTTTGTGGCTCGGACAGAGAGTCTGAGCCAGCTGACTGTGATTGGCCATTAATTAGAAACAACCACATGAGACCAATCCCAGATGCACCTGTTGCATCCCACAGCAGCAGATAACCATTGTTTACATTTTGTTGTCGGATCTCAATATCTCAGTCCTGAGATGCTGAGCCTCCGAGACCCTGGGGGGGGCTCGGGAGTCCTGGAATGTTGCCAGAAGTGTCTGGTAGCTGGACTTTAACCCTGCACAGGAGACGACAAGGATGAGGGCTTCACCGGGTGAATGGTGAAGGGATTAGCTAATTAGAGGGTGAGACACAAGGTTTAAGATTTATGTACAGGGGGGTTTAGAGGAGTAAGATGGAGGAATTGGGGTGTGTCCTGTCCTCCTCCTTCTTCCTCCTCTCCTCCATCTTCTTTGGCCACGGTGGCACCTTTCTATTGGTTATTACTAAGAGTACACCGAGTTATAACAATAGATGGTATTGGGGAAAAATGATAAATATTGTATACGTAGCAAAGGGTATAAAGATAGGTGCCTGCCCCGGAGGGAGGCACAGTGTGCCCATGGCTGACTGCTGTGCGGATCTCTGTTGAGCTGAAAGAACATCTTTTAGATAAACAATTAATAAACATAAAACCAGAAAGAAGAACTGAAGCCTCTTCTCGTCCTTCAATACGCGGGCTGCCACAAGGCCACCTCCGGGCCACCTCCGGGCCACCTCCGGGCCTCCCAGGCCCCTCAAACAGCCGAGATAATCCGGACACTTGGCGTTCCCTGGCTGGGCTCCACCACCAAAACCTTTCGGGGTGAGATAAACCGGACACTTGGCGTCCCTGGACGGACCAGAACCACCACAACCCTTCGGGGGAAGATTAATCCGGACATTTGGCTTCCACTGGGTGAGCTCTGACCACCACAACCTTTCGGGGGGGGCACCACCACCTTCAAAGCCCTGAAGAAAAAAGAGAGAAGAAGAGAAAAAAAGCCAGCAGAGACTGCAAAAAAAAAACCAGCAGTCACTGAGAATTCCACCTCTCAGTTTCTGCCGAAGAGAATTCGTAGCAGAACAGCCCGGACTGGAACCAGAAGGCGCCCTGGGTCCACCTCTCGTGATCTGCTGGACAGATCGAGACGTCCAGACTGCTCTGGCGACAGATTTGGTTATTAAACAGCCGAGATAAACCCAGATTTTGTTCCTGAGGCTTCTCAGCTTCTCAAGAGGAAAAATCGTAAAGAAAGGATTTTTAATAAAAAGATGTCTGTGACACCAGGGCTTTGGAGAACTCTCCACGGGTGACTTTGGCACTGTCCCACCCTCTGCAGCTGTCCCACGTTCCCTGCAGTGCACACCTGGGTGTCTGCAGGAGGGATGGATGTCCCTGCTGATGAGAATGTGGTGGCACCATCTCCTGTCCAACACCCAGGCTTCTGCTCTGCTGTGCAAGGGTGAGTCTCCATTTCATTTCATTTCATTTCATTTCCATGCTGGAGCAAGGGAAGGCAATTCTTTTCCCAAATACATTCAATAAAACACAAAAACAAAATTGTAGATGCTGGGAATCGCTGCTGCTGCCCCTTACAGTCATATTCAAATTGACTTTAAACACGTAAAATGATTTCTAAACTGCAATGAACAGCACTGCATGCACATTTTGGGCATATGCATTTCCTATTGTGACTCACCTAGAGATGCTTTTCTTGAATAATATTCTCAGGGCTTTGCATGTCAATGTGTGCATTTCCCTTATCCTTAACATGGAGTAACTTTGAGGGATTGTAGTTCAGGGGGAAAAAATATTTATACTTCAGTATTCTTCCTGATGGGTTTTAAAATGCATGTGTTACATTAGCAGGGTCCCTGATTGTGGTGGGGGATTGGAACCTGGTGTTTTTTGAGGTCCCTTCCACTTTTTGTGATTCAGCAATAAAACTTTGGCATTCTGCAAGTGTTTGCATCTCCCTGGCCTGCAAACCTGAGCCCTTTGTGTTGTATCTGCTCACTAAACCTGGGCTGGTGTGGAAATGCTTCAAGAACAGCCAGGAACCAGCCCAGCTTATTCTGGGAAATGGGTTCAATGGCAAAGCAGAAAATCTGCAGCATGTGTGTGGAAACTGGTTGCTCCAGGGAATAGCAGGATAAATATGTTAGGAAACCCAGGCCTGGATGGAGCTAAATAACAATGTGCATTTTTAACAATGTGCATGTTTCAAAGTATATAAAATATTCTTATAAGAAAAAAAAAAATCAGTATTTTAGTGGTTCTTGGACTTAATGACAACCAGTTTTTGGCTGCCCTCACAAAGCTTTGTGAACAGCTCCATGTACCAAAACAATCTCAGGATGTTGTTCAAGCTCCTCATTCTAATCAGTTACATTCCTCATATCCCCTTTTGCCTTGTCCTTTTAAAGCAACCAGAAAGCAAACACTGGGCTGGTTCCTTGCAGCAGGGGAATTTCTCCCCATGCCTGGTGGCAAACCTGACCACACTCTCTGCACTGTCCTTCAGTCTCACCTGGAGCCATGTGTGAGTAACTTGGATTACCTAGGTTACCTTCTTTATTTTTTTTTTCCAGTTTATCTCACAAGACAAGGAACTTTTGGTGCTATTTTACTCCCAGTTTAGGTGTAAAGCCAAGCTAGCATGGCTGGTTTGCCTTCTGAGGTTTGAGGGGAAGGCAGGGTGAGCCCAGGGCTGTTGTTAAAGGTTTCCCAGAGGTTTGAGGAGGATATGAGGATAAGGTCCTTAAGGATTTCTGAATCCCAAGGAAGCAGAGGATAACTGCAAGATCATCCTTTCCTTCAGGTTTTGTGACTACAACCATGAGCTGGGTCTGTTGTCTGTGGGAAAATCCTTGATGGAGCAATCCTGGAAGTAAAGAAAATACAAAAGATGTAAAAAATGAAGAATATGTGGATCTTAAAAAAAGGAGTCCTTGGAGCAGTAGCAGATTTTTGAAACAAACATCTCTGGTTAGCTGGCTCTCTCTGCAGCTGAAGGACCAAATCTGCCTCAGTTGTAGAGAAACGTGCCTCAGTTTCTCTACAATGAATCAGCTCACCCTCACCAGGGCTGCACCTGGAGCCTTTCACCCCTCTCTGCCCTGAGTTCTTCAGCTCTCCAGCACATCAGTTCTTCACTATAAGTGTTAAAATTCCCAATTTGCTGCCTCTGGCAGCTGTTAACCTGAGCAAACCCAGGCTCCTGCAGAGCTGGCCACCTACAGCTCCTGCCTCCTGAGGTTTTATCGTGCTCACAACCATTCACTGCTGCTCCTCCGAGTGCTTTGAACCTCCTGGCTTCAGAAGCTCAGGGCTTTGATTTCTTGCTGAATTGTTCTGTTTCAAAGCTCCTGCTGTGCTGCCTTTGCCCCCCAGCCTGTAATTCCAGAGCAAGAGGTACCTACTGGGGTGTTCATTAGGAAATATTCACTTCTGTACAGAAGAAAGGGAAACTATTGAGAGCAGCCCAATGAAAATGTATAAATTCAGCTCTTCTCAAATGCAGCAGCACAAAAGCTCGGGCATGGTTAGAATGACAGGACTGCTCTGCAGCACCACCTGCTGCAGTGAAATCTTTTTAAATCCAGTTTTAGGAAGGCACATATTAACCATTGGGATAGGCCAGGCTTCCTGTTCATTTGGCTTTGGACTGGGAACAAATGTTCCAGGATTCACCCAGGGCTGTATGACACAGCACTGCCAAGGACTGACTCACATTTGCCAGCTTGGTAGGTGTTATTTAATTTTTTTTCAGTCCAAGAATCTTTTTTTCATGGATTAATAGTACTATTGAAGCAAGAAATGCTCCAGCAGTGCTTGGTTTGGTAATATCACTGTGAAGAACCAGAGCCTCAGGAAATGCTGTTAATGATTCCATGAACACTGAGCTGGCTGCTGAGTGTGCCACTGTCCCAGGAGGGACTTTCAGTGGGGACCAATTGTTCATGGCTCTTTTTCCTGACAAATCCTGGTACAGGATAACTGAATATCCCACTGAAATGATAAACTCAGAGAAGATGGGCTTATGTTTGCCACTCACAGCAAGAAATTGGGATTTTTATTTGGCACCTCCAAAATTGCACTGAGGTTTGAGAAGGGATTTGCATTCAGCAGTGTGGATCAGAGTGAGTTTAAGTTCCCCCAGTTCTGGTTGGCTCAAGCAGGAGAGAGAAGTGGAATTATGTCACAGATATCTTTTATGAAAAATCCTTTCTTTAAGATTTTTCTTCTTGAGAAGCTGAGAAGCCTCAGGAACAAAATGTAAACAATGGTTATCTGCTGCTGTGGAATGCAACAGGTGCATCTGGGATTGGTCTCATGTGGTTGTTTCTAATTAATGGCCAATCACAGTCAGCTGGCTCGGACAGAGTCCGAGACACAAGCCCTTGTTATCATTCTTTTTTCTTCTATTGTTAGCTAACCTTCTGATGAAATCCTTTCTTCTATTCTGTTAGTATAGTTTTAATGTAATATATATCATAAAATAATAAATCAGCCTTCTGAAACATGGAGTCAGATCCTCATCTCTTCCCTCATCCTCGGACCCCTGTGAACACCATCACAGGATTGTGATGCCACTGGCTCTGTGTGAGGAGCATCAATGCCATGAGGGGGGATTTGATGGCCTTAAAGGTTTTTTTCAACACAAACAATTCCATTATTCTATACTGTGTGTAAATTGCACTGCTGAGTGTATTTCAGCCCTTCTAACTCAGCTATGTTTTGCATAAATTATGAGTTATATTGTGCTATGTTATGTGTGTGTTCATGTTCCATAGCATGAGAACCAATTTGTCTCCCCCACTTGCTGCAATTCTGGTGAAATCTCTGAGGTTTTTGCCCACCAGACACTCACTAGCAGCCATGTCCCTCCTTTTCCCACCTTCCAGGTGTCCTGTGATGCAGGACAAGGAGCTGCCTCTGGTGTAGCACTGGATTTCCAGCTGCAGCTGAATTTCCAGCTACACCCTGCCCTCTCGTGGTGTGCTGCTGGCCCAGTCATGCCTATTTCTTGCTGCTTTTACATCACTGGAAAATAAAAAATTGCCTGGTGACCCCTCAGAGCTGCAGGCGAGGGCTGGGGTGGCAAAGTGCTGCACCCCACCTGCCTCTGCCAGCAGCAGCACACCCCAGCACCTGAAACCAGTGAGTTTTCCCCCAGACAGAGCCCAAAATAAAAGGCATGTTGTATTTTTGCCACCTGTTATACATCCTGCTCTTTTATGGCTCCTCTCACTAAAGGCTGCACTCAGGGACAGGTGATAGCTGAGACATCTCTAATGCCAATCCTTTCCTCTTTTTTAGCCAGAAATGCAGCTTTTAGCCTCTCCTTCAGACTCAATCCAGCCAAGCACCTCTTGCTCTTTTTTCAGACCTTCCCCTCAATAATTGTTCTGTTCCCTTTCAGTGTTTGCTCCTTCCCAAGCTTAAATGGAGCATTTGAGTCTGGTGCAAGCCAGGCAGATGAAGTGAGGAACCCACATTTCTATGGATCCCATCCCTGATGCTGAATTTAAACCTCTCAGTGCAATGAACAACAAAAGCAAAGTCTGCAGTGGGCTCAACTGATCCTTTCCAGTCAAGCCAACACACTTTCCCAGGTGATATCATTATTTTCCTTTCCTAAGCCTTTTCAGATGGTAAAAAAAAAAAATAAATCAGCTTTTCATCTTACAGTCACACATCCTGTTCTGCTCATTTCTGTGTCTTATTTCTTCTAAGTTTTTGGGGTTTTTTTTGGCTGCCTTGCTTGGCTTTACTTTTTTCCGTGCAATTTTGTGTCATCAATTTGTTCTTAGCATTCCAGGATCTCACTAGACACAGCTGCAGGATTTCTTTCTTATTTTTTTGCCCATTTCTCCATTCCTTTCTGTAGCTGTTTTACCACAGCCTTTGCCTCCTTGTAGGAGTGCCCAGCTTGTATTGATGGACAGAAGTTTTCTTTGCTTTCTATCTTTAATTTCAACAATCTAGAGGAGGAAATAATGTGTGTTGACCCAATTAACCACCCAGACAGTGCACCCAAATTTTGGTTCAGAGACGCCCAGTGCGTTCAATAATCAGGATGTGCTGATTTTAGCTTCTTTAACAGCTAAACCCCAAGTTATTTGCAAGTCATCTATGGCTTAGGCCTCTGTAGCTTAAATTAAATGAAGTTTTGGGAGTTGCTCTGAGGCTGTCCATCTACTGCAGTGTTCTGAGTAGCAGCAGAGCCTTTCCTTTTCCTCATTCCTCCTCATTAATAGAGGAAGAAATAATTTTCCAAGTGTGTGGGACATTCCCAGACTGAGGAAAGAACTGGAAACCTGCCCCATTTCCCTCAAGAAAGGTGTCCTGTGCAGCTGCCCTGCTGTTCAGTGTCACACAGCAACTGCTCCTCAGATACTAAACTGCAATTTCCAACCACTTGAGTTGTATTTTAGCATTTTTTCAGTAGATCTTCCACCCCTGCCAGCCCAGCTGAGGCACCATCACATCAACTCCTGCTGGAAGGCGAAGTTTTTCACCCAGCACAGGCAAGTTCAGAGATGATGAGGGTGAGGGAAAGTGACTTTCCTCTGAGCTGTGATGCAGTGATTACCATTTATGTCTCTTTCAGACCTTATTTTCTGCTAATTGTGCCTTAATACAGACACAGCAGGCCTCCAATTTTAATGGCAGCTTGCAGCCTGGTGGCCCATTAGGCCCCTGCCATGCTGGCAATCATTTTGAGGGTCTCTCTATTGATTGAGGCAGTGCAGGGTATTTTCACAGGAGCTGAGGCTCAAGAGCATCTGTCCTCAGCAGGACAGGGAGGAATCCAGCAGAGGGGAGCAGCTCCTGGTGACATCTTCCCCTGGATAAGGTGAGGTCAGCCTCTTCTCCCAACAAGGGACACAACAAGGAAAGGCCTCAGCCTGCAGCAGGGGAGGTTAAATTGGATTTTAGGGGAAAATTCTACATGGAAAGAGTGGAGTCCCCATCCCTGGAGGGATTTAAAAGCTGTGTGGATGTGGCACTTGGGGACATGGGCAGTGGTGGCCTTGGCAGTGCTAGGGTCTCTGTCTCAATGATCTCAGAGGTATTTCCCATCCTAAATGATTCTGTGATTCTACAATGCTGAGGCTGTGCCAAGCCAGCACTTCCCCACATGCTCACCAGCTCCAGAGCTGCACTGGAAATTGTATTCCTGTGAGCATCTGAAAAGAAGTAGAATTTTTTTTTCTTTTCCTTTTGCATCTGCCTCTTCTTTTTCCAGAGCAGGAAAAACCCGTGTTCATGGCAGTGCTGGGCTTGGCCACGAGATGGTACTGCAAGACAAGAATTCCTGTTGGAAACACACTGCTCGTGAAATTAAGGTTGGAAAAGACCTCTGAGATCTCAAACTGTCCCCCAGCACTGCTAAGGCCACCACTAACCCATGTCCCCACATCCAGAGATCCTTTAAATCCCTCTAGAGGTGGTGACTTCACTGCCCTGTTCCATGCTTGACAGCCCTTTCAGAAGGAATTTCTCCTAAAATTCAACCTAAACTTCCCCTCATGCAGATTTAGGCCGTGTCCTCTGGTCCTATTGAATGCCCCCTCAGCTGTGTGAGGGGGCTCAAGCAGAAATGACTTTTTGTGACACTCTTGTGCCTTGTCTTTAACAAAAGAACGTTTGGCCTAGTTGGAAAACAGATTAATTTCTTGGCAGAGAGACACATTCAGAACTGCAACAACTTCACAGTTTTTCCTCAGTTTTCCAAGCTGAAGCTCAAGGTCTGTGGCTTGGACTCAGCAGATAACAACACATCCTTTTCCACGTCAAGCAGTGCCTGTTTCCCTTTGTTTTTATTGTCCCTCTTCCAGACAGCCAAGGTGCTTGGCCCAAACACTCAAGGTCTCACAGAAAACACATTTCACATTCCTGTGCAGTAGCAGCGAGAACATTTGGAAACAACCCTTTCCTCAGTGCCTCTGCACTCAGGAAAGCTGCATCTTTGTCTGATTAGTTTTGTTCAGCAGAGATAAGAGCAAAAGCACAGCGTGAGACACAGAGTTTCTTAGGTCTTTGCAAGGAGCCACTGCTGTGCTCTGGCACAAGACACCAAAAATGAAAACATGTTGTCTTGATGTTAATTCCAGCTTCTTGGCAGATTGCTCTTTTGGGCTTGTGGGTCACCTCAGTGCTACAGTGACTAATAACAATAAAATTGATTTTTTTTCACAGCTGGAATTGTCAGCAGAAAGGTAAAAGGAACTGGAAGAACTTATTATTGGGTGTGCCTTGTCCTGTGTAGAGATTTGCTGTGAAGCCACTGGGTGGCTGTGGCTGAAGAAAAGGAGCTTTGACACCCAGCACTGCCACATCATTTGAGGAATGCTGGTTTGTTTAACTCTGAGTCACCAAATCAATTTTATTTTTACAGCCTGAGCTAGAGAGCGATATCTTTACCTCCAAAACGACTTCTTGACCAGTATTTGCTGCTGTCTGATTCTTAGTCATGCCACAACCCAACACACTACAATGTGTTAAAATCAGGAGAGCCTATTTTGGAGCTTATGAAGGAGATGGAGACATAAAATCTGCCTCACTGAAGACTTTCAGAAGGACCACAGGCACAAATCAGTGTGTGAGCTGTTCAGTGCTCAAGCTAATGAAAAGGACAGATGTATTAATTAACTTCTAGGGCTGGTAAAATAATATCATTAGATCATGGCTGTAGTTGACAACTAAATGGAAATATTTGACTGTGGCAGGCCAGGTTAGGAAACATCTGTGTAGAGTTATCCTGACCACATAGTGTTGATTCCAAATCAAAGCACAGCTGAGTGAACTTTTTGGTGTAAATAAGTTGTTGATTAAATTTTTTACATCTACAAATGGTAGCAAGTTATTCTGAGTCCCTGTTTCACAGTCCCATGATACTTTTATTTGTACTTTAACCAAAGTAGTCCATTCTCAGCTCTCCAACCATTTTTGGTCTCTGAGCATTTCTGAACTAGAACTAATCTGTTCTGGTTGTCTAGAATACTTCATTAAATTACTTATTTTAGGCTTTTCAAAGCCCAGATTGAATCCTTTTTTAAACAGCACATTACCAGTTGGCAAAGAACCTAGGAACAGTCTTCTGTTGCAAAATATCTCACATGTCAGCAATCATATCCCCGTGTGAAATGTGCAGGATCCATCAAGTTTTCAGCATTAATTCTCAGTTTAGAAACACATGAAATGAATAATAAGTCCCCATGGAAGGGGATAGGGAGAAGTTACCTGTAATATTTGTAAATGTACTTGTGAAACCATCAATAAAACTGCACTGTGGTTGAAAGGACAAGTGAAGGCAATCAGAAAGGATTCTCTGGGGGTTTGATAGCTGGATAGGAGCTTCCTTTGACCCACTCAACACACATTTAGGAGGAAATAGGTTAGCCCATTAGAGGAAATGATGAACAGGTAGCATTTATATTTGTTTCTTAAAAAATCTCTTGCTTAGGTGGGACTTCCACCTGCAGAAGGCTGCAGATTGTAGCTGACAGTGGCCTAACCAGCTGTGTTTGAAATTGAAGACTGAATTGCTGCACATCCATAGAAAAAAACCTGCTTTTTTTTGTCAAATTAAAACTTTCAGGTAGTCCAAAGTTTCTCCATAACTTTCAAAATATTGGATTTTTTCCTCAAGTCTGCATATCTCAACTTCTTTAACTAAATATGGATATTTTTCCTGAAGAGGGAAACACATAACCTAATTCCTCAGGTAACACATCCTTTCTGCGAGGTACTTAGAATCCTGCTCATTTTTGATTTTAATAACAAAATGTCATATGGCTTTTAAAATGTGTATTCCTTCAGAATGGAGAAGAGTAATCCTGCAGAATTTAGCAGGAATATCCATAAAAGCTCTTCATGGCCAGGAACGGACTTTTATTTAAAAGTGGTTTCCTGGGAAAATGTGTGAGTGATATGAGTAAATTATACATATTCATACTTTCATGAACAAAATATGGAAGGCAATGAATTTGTTGTGCTAAACACCAAATTGGCCTGTTTAGGTTTCAGCCATCCATTCTCACCTGGATTATAAAATTTTCTTTTACAAGAACTATGGCTAGGAAAGTCCATTTATCTTGAAGATATAAATGAGACTTGAAAATTTATGTGAATGCACTTCATCTTTCTTTCAGAGTTAAGGAAACACACTCAGTGTTAGTGCAGACCATTTTTAAACAGGCTGACAAAAAGAAACAGAACTTTAGATTGAATTCAATTAAAAATTTTAATGACTAAATGACATTGATTGCTTGAAAAAAAATGAGTGAATAACATATATTGAAAATGAAATGAGAGATTATAAGTGTAACTGCAGGAAACTGATGCTGACTCTGTGCTGCAGCATCTCAGAGAAGGTTCCACTTCAACACCCCTGTGGAAGAGTGTAAGACATCACTGTCCTGATGCTTGTCCACTCCTCTGCTGGGGTGAAAGAAGCTGCAATAAACTGATTAAAGCAAGATGCTTTCCATTCTCCCAAGGAAAATGTGGCAGAGCTGTTGAGATGTGTGCTGGCTGAAGGTGAGACTCTCAGCTCACCCATCGGCTGCTCTTTGGAATGGGAAAAAAAAAAAAAAAGTAAAATATCCACGCACAAAAATAGAATTTAAAAAAATAAAAACTCCTTTAAGCACTGTAGTTGTGGCAAGAAATTTACACGTTATGTCCTCTTCCATAAAAAAGCATCATCAAAAAGAACTTGTGCCAGTTTTGTATTAAAAGGCCTATAGAAATCTCTTAAAATTGCCTTGGTGGTTGGCAGCATGGGGCCCAGGCTTCTGTCCTCAGGTCTTCGTGTGTTGGATGCAGGACTCTTGGTAATCAGAGCTTCTTGTTTCTCACTCAGAGGCCCTGTGGAAAAAGAGAATATTACCTTCAAATATTTCCCCCCAAAAATGCCCACCCTAAAGAAATCTAATGACTGAATCAGAAGGTTTGCCATGGGGAGAAAAATGTAATTTTTGTTGGCAGCCAGAATGTTTCAGAATATTGAATACAGGCTTAGATCAGTAAAGTAAATCACTACTGGTAAATATGGAAATAATACATGTTCCTCTCCCATTAATTAATCCTCTCTATAAAAAGCAGCATAAATCACTCTTGGAGGAAAATAGCTATTTTCAGAAAAAACCCAATGATTGAAAACAACTTCCCCTCCACTCTGGAGCTGCAGGTATTTTATGCTGCTATTTCACTGCATGGTGTGAGCTGACTAATACCCCACAGAAACCCCACAAGCTTCACTCAGCACTCAGGAAAGCTCTGGTTTGTTTATTTTGGAGGCTGGCAGTGGGATCACAGTGGCCACAGGTGCAGTGACACCCCACTTTGGGAACAAATGTGCACCAGCAAGATAAAATCCTAGGGAGTTTTCCAGCACAAACCACACTCAGGAAGCAGATGCCAAGCTTTTCATCTGTTCAGCCTGCTCCATCCAAGCTTTCCCATCATCTAGACCAAGCCTTGGACCAGACAGACGATTTTTCAGCCACATTTTCATTCTCTTGCTACTGTCAAATCAACATTGGGCAACGTTTTGTCTGCCGGCGTTTCTTCCCAGGATTAGCAACAGATGTCTCAATCAGCACAGCAAAAACACAATTTCTCCCTTCTCCTCGGCTACAAACACAACCTTTCATCATGCTCAGATTCAGGTTCTGGGCTGGTAGCACTTCAGTTTGTAAAAATTGGGAGGGATAATTTTGCATCTCCATAAGCCCGTGGCAAACAAGCCCTGGGTGCCTTCAGAAGCAAGGCTGGCTTCTGTGTGGGAAGATAAATCCCTGCATTCTGAGTGGTCTAGATTTTTTTCCCCTTTATATACTCTTACTAAGATCTTCTAACACCAGGCATTTGAGAATTTAATTTTGCTTGACTCCAGGCAATGAGAGTAATGCATCCTTCAAGCCAAATTCCTCTGCTTCTCTTTTTGTCCCTTAATAAAGCAAAAATAACTGAAAAGAAAGAGGATAATAATGATTTTGCACACTTAAACCAGCCAGCAAGCACCTACCCAGATCCAGGAACTGGAACACCATGTGCATGGTGTACCTCATGTTTGATGCATGGTCCTCCAGGCGAAGAACAAGGATCTGATCTTTGTTAAAAACTGTCAGCCAGTCCAGGAGATACACGACATAGAGCCCTACCTGTAACCTCACCTGGAAGTACAAAAAAAACCAAATTAGTTCACCTTACAACACAAAACAACACTCAACTCTGTCATCTGGGCAAAAAAAAAAAAAATCCCCAAAATGTGCTTTTAAGGAATGACAAAAAGAAAGTATGTGAATATTTTTAAATCTTCCTCTCTTTTTCTGAACAGCTTAAAGAAATCTTTGCAAAGAGCTTTTCTGCTGGTGAGAGATGTCATTTTACCAAGCTGCAGCAGCCACAGGTGTGTGTAAAGTTCTGCACAGACACAATTATCTGGAGAAGGATGCTCAGCCACCTCACAGCCAAGCTCTCTGTGCTTGGAGCCTTCATGGAGACACTGAGGGCTCTCAGCCCCTGAGGAACAGTGACTCAAGGGCAGATGCTCAGTCCTGCCCCTTCTCCAGACCCCAAGGCTGCTTATTTCAGTTTGATTTCACCTTGGGGAAACAGTTTAGGGGTGGGTTTGGCAGTGCTGCGTTAACACTTGGACTCAGTGACCTTACAGGTCCTTTCCAACCTAAATGATTCCACTGCAGGTGGCACTGCCATGAGCAGGACAAATATTCTGCCTCGCTGTCAGGTGTTAGATTTGGGTGCATTTTGCTGCATCCCCTGATTGCAATAATTAGGTTGAGATCTCAGCTGCAGCAGTATTGATGCCTTGTCTGAGTACCCAGAGAGCCAGACCAGAGAGGGGAAAAAAGCAGATTTTCAGCCTCTCCTGCCCTTATCTCTGTTTTTCTTCCCTCCTCAATTTTACATAACAAGTTGAAACATAAAATGAGTAGCCTTGGTGTTCTTAAAAAGTCCAGCCTCCAACTGTGCTTATAAATATTTTTCTAAATCCCTTCAGGCTCAGAGGAGAGGAACACGAATCCCCAGTCTTAAGCATCTTTCATAAAAGAGACTTAACATCTTCAGCTTGCATTACCACAGAGCCCATCAAGTCAGACAACAGCTCCTTTCACTCCTGACACTGCCCCATGACATACAATGATACCTAAATTCCCCTTAAAAAGCCTTGTTTTGAATTATTGCTGAATTATTATTATCCCGTGTGATTCTGATGCGTGTCTTTGGCTGTTTATAACATAAGTCTCCACATTTAGCAGATTTCTTTATAGATGTGCTACACCAGAACCTGGAACCCCTTATTTGATGAAGACACCAGGCTAAGATGGGATAATTCAAAATAATTGAAAATAATTCTGGCAGGGCAGCGTGGTGGTGTTTGCAGGGTCCCAGGATGAGGGAAGAGATGAGGATCTGACTCCATGTTTCAGAAGGCTGATTGATTATTTTATGATATATATTATATTAAAAGAAAATTATATACTAAACCTATACTAAAAGAATAGAAGAAAGGATCTCATCAGAAGGCTGGCAAGGAAAGGAAAAGAATGGAATGATAACAAAATCTTGTGACTGACCAGAGGAGTCTGAGCCAGCTGGACTGTGACTGGCCATTAATTAGAAACAACCAACATGGACCAATCAAAGATGCACCTGTTGCATCCCACAGCAGCAGATAACCATTGTTTTTCTTTTCTTCTGAGGCTTCTCAGCTTCTCAGGAGAAAAAATCCTGGCAAAAGGATTTTTCATAAAATATGTCCATGACAGGGCAGCACCCCAGCCCTCAGTCAGCGCCTCATTCCACCCTGCACTGGGGCAAACTTGCGGTTTATTGTTTCTTTTCTCATTCCAGGCTCTTGTAAATAGTTTCTCCATCTTCCTTGTGCCCTCCTTCAGGTGCTGGCAGGCTGGGATCACCCTGGTCACTGTGCCTTTCTCTGGGAAATGTTCTTGCCACTGATTCCAGTGCCAAACACCCCTTTCTTCCCCCTCAGCATCCATCAGCAGCCAGGATGCCCAGGACACCTCTCTGGTTCCAGAAACACATTAACAAACAGCAAACCCCTTCTTTTCCTGGCACAGGCACAGAATTAGCAACCTAATGAGCTCACCAGGGACAGCAATCCTCACTCCTTCAGTGCACAGCAAACCACGAGCACAACAGATTTAGCAACTTGGCTGAAGAAGAAGCTAAAAAAGGCCACTGAGGAGCACAGTTGGCATGTGGGTTTTATTACAAGCACCTGCTTGTGGCTCTATGGAAGGAAAGAGGCCTCCTCTGCTCGATTCCAAAAGCATCTTCTTCAAGAGGGCTGCTCAAGAGAACAAATGGAGACGGGTTCTGCACCCTGAGGATGAACATAAAGAGGAAAATCTTTCCTTCTGGTTCTCTCTCTGCCTTTCTCTGCCTCACTGGAAGGAATACATTTGTGCAAGCAGATGGCTGGAAAATTCTGTGATGCTGCCCAGCAGCAACTGGTGTGTGAGGGAGCCCTGGGGGCTGTCAGGGCTGAGCAGCTCCAACCCACCTGGTGAGAGAGAGCAGTGTCCTGTTTGCTCTGCTGCTGCTGCTGCAGGGCCCCAGCCCATGGAATGCACTTGTACTGTCATTTTATCCAGGGGAAGAGGCAATAGCTTCACCCCAGAGGCAAAGGAGGGAACTATTCCCTCCAAATCCTGAGCAAATAAAAGAGGATTGAATGGCAAACTGGCCAGATGAGATACTTCCAGTCCATCTCTTCCATATTATTCTCTGCCCTCGAGCAAAATCTGAAGTCAGTTCTATGCTAAAATTGTGAATTTTGGAATTGTAAGCCTGTAATACTTATCCATTCCCCTGCCAGCAGTTTCTGTGTTTCCTTGTATAATTTTCTGGCATGGACAATTAAAAAAAAAAAAAAGAGATTTTATCTAGTTATTGGTAGCCTTTTCTTACAAAAGAACACATAATTTATTCTGATTTTGAGGCAATTTGGTACTGCAAAGATCTTTGCCAGAGCTACTTTTTTGGAGACATCTGCAAAAAGCTTGCACATTAAATTGTAATCTTCACTAAATGTGCTCTCCATGCACTTGCACAATAGGAAAGCTGTGTTATCCCTGTTGGCATTCAGCAGGGAACAGGCTGAGGAGACAGCTGGGCCCCCACACCATCTTTTGCATGTCTACATATATATTTATACCCTCCACTTTACAAATGAAGAGGGAGAAAGTTTTGATTTCTCGCTGCTTCCTTGCAAGGGAATTTGGTGTTTTAACAACCTTCCCACCAGGCTGTCCAGCTGGACAGTGCCCAGGCAGAAAGGGACCTGGTGGACAGCAGGGTGGACATGAGCCAGCAGAGTGCCCTGGTGGCCAAGAAGGCCAAAGGCTCCGGGCTAGGTCAGGAATGGAGTGGCCAGAGGACCAGGGAGGTCATTGTGCCCCTGTCCCTGGCACTGGTGAGGGCATACCTGGAGTGCTGTGCCCAGCTCTGGGCCCTCAGCTTGGGCAGGACCTTGGGACACTGAGCACACCCAGAGGGGCTGGAACACAAACCCTGAGAGGAACCCCTGAGGGAGCTGGGGGGGCTCAGGCTGCAGAAAAGGAGACTCAGGGCTGCCCCCATCACTCTCACAGCTCCTGAAAGGTGCCTGTGCTCAGCTGGGGCTGGGCTCTGTCTGCAGCAGCACTGACACAACCAGAGCACACAGCCCCAAGGGAAATACACGTTGGATAGCAGGAAAAATAGAGAGATAAAGTTCTGGAATGGCTGCCCGGGGAGGTGGTGCAGTCCCCATCCCTGGGTGTGTTTAACAAAGCCTGGATGTGGCACTGGGGGCCAGGGTTCAGTTGAGGGGTTGGGCCTGGGTTGACTCGATAATTTTGAAGGCCTCTTCCAACCTGGTGATTCGGTGAATTGTGTGAAAAGAGCAAGAAGCCCCAGGTGGCAGGGGATACGTACGGGCATGGCGTTGTTGAGGGTGTTGTTGTAGACACAGGCTCGCAGGGAGAAGTCCAGCACACAGCCCTCAAACAGCTGCAGCGACTCCGCCACCTTCTCGTGGAAATCCTCCGCGGATTTGTTGGCGCTGGCGAAGTACAGATAATCAGAGTACAGCCTGTGAGAGAGAAACATGGCAGTGAGGGGCTGAGAGAATGGAGCAACATCTATTTCCACCACAGATTTACCGATTCCAATGAGCTACAGGAATCCAGGGAAAGGGGATGTGTGTGTAACAGCGTCCCGCCCACAGCCTGTCACCCAGCGACATATTTTTCATTCATTTCATTTCATTCACAGCAAAATCCTCTCCAGGGCATTTTGAACAGCATCCCCACTTTCAAGGTCTGCATCCCTGAAGACTTGACCCTAGAAATTGTGTGAGCCAATGTTTTCTCCTGAAGGCAAAATTTAGACTTTAAATTCATGTTCTCTGCAAACAGAACCGGTCTCAGCTGAGGCATTGCTGTCCTTCTACACCTGGTCTTCCATGGTCAGGAACACCCGTCTCTAAAACTTAAAGCTGATTTTAGAAACTTTAATTTTAGGTGGGTTAGAAAGAGTAATTCTTACATTACTACCAAGCTGGCTACAGTCATGAATTAGAAAGAATTCAGATTTCCCATTCCTTTCACAGGAAGCTTCACCTCCAATCTTTCCATAAAAAAAACTTCCAATTTACAGCAGTCTACCTGTTGATTTTCTTTTTTCTTTTTTCTTTTTTTTTTAAGATGAAGCAGATGTTTCTCTAAGTTACAAAGCATTATCCCTCATTGCTCACTTTTAGCACAATTACTTAAAATTACTTTAAAAAGATAATATAAATTCAAATTCCTTTAGGATACAGTAAAACAGACAAAAACCTACAGGCAAGGAAAATATCAATTTTAGCATTAAGCCCTGAAACCTTGATTAGGCTTTTCCAAGATGAGCATGTTTTAAGGAGACAAAGGAAATACCTAGACATGACACAACTATTAGATCTGCTGAACATGGTATTTTAACTTCCATTCATAATTAGGCTTAGAATGACCAGAACCACAACAATACCACAGGATTTTGAAGACAATTTTGTATGTCTGTTTGCAGCACAGATCGGATGCCTCCACAATACCCCTCACTTGATAAAATTCCAGAAATCCTACGTATTCTTCAGCCTCTTTCAAAAAACCGCAGGTGTTTAAGAAATAAAAACACCAATCTATTTAGGTCTCACTTATTACTGCAATAACCTTTTGTATTGCACTCAGTTTATTTATCCTTTAACTTCCCTATATTTCTGTGGGTACTTAAGAACACCTCATTTGGAAAGTTTAGGCCTAAATCCAGCAAAGCACTTAAGCACAGGAACAGCCCCTCTGCACTCATTATTTATGTCAGTGTTTTGCAAGAACAGAATTTTAATTCCCATGTGAAACAAATGAAGACTCTCTGTTCATTTTAAAAGGAAGAAGAAAGGGAAAAGCTGAAGGACCAGGCCAGCTGAGTTCACCTAAATTAGACACACAACAGCATCTCCTGCTCGCAGGAAATGTGGATATCAGGACCCAGCTTGTCCCAGGGATGGTGGGGCTGAGTGGTGAAAGGCTTCTTCCTGGGAAAAATCAGCCAGCAGGCAGCAGGTACAGCACGGGCCAGGCTGAAGGGTCATTACAAAGGTTTAATATGACTGCTTGGTGTTTCTAACCATCCATCAAAAGAAATGCATCATTTTTCAGACTCGTTGGCATCTTATGAAAAACTACGTTCTTCAGGACAAGTTCTCCCTCTGCAGGGCAGCTGAGATTTCCTTTCCATTTTTCTTTTTCCTTTTTTTCCCCCCATCTGTTTTTAATTCTGAGGACATCTGCCTTTGCTGATTAGTATTTCAGCTGTTCTAGCTACTTGAAGTCCTTCCCTTCCATCTCTGTCCATTCCAATGAAATAATGACACCAGTTGACAACAACCATCTCAGAAAAAGATGTTATTCAAATATTCCCAGCTGGGGATACCCAGACTTTGTGCAGGTTAGATCAGAGCCCATCCCAGCCCCCTGCCCTCCTGGCTGCTCCAAGGAACCTGTCCCACCAATGGATGGGCTGTCCCTTCTGCTTTTGCTCCTGCAGCTCAGATGAGCCATCAGGAATGCAGAGAACTGCAAACAAAAAGGAGCCAATTTGTCATAAACACAGTCAAGGAGATGGAGCTGACTTTCTCTGTGACCCCTGCTAAAGCTGGCAAAGAGCTACACCTCCATTACTGAGGGTGCTTAAGGCAATCAGGGAGTTTGTCACTAATTTACATCAGGAAGCCACTCCAGCCACTCTCTTGCATAAAATTACCATCTGTTAACTCCTGGGGTCAGGAGATGCCGTTGATGTGGAGAGCTGCATTTCCTGACACAGGAGCTGGGAAGCATCTCCCAGCCCTGCTCCCACCACAGCCATGTCCTGCCAGCAGGGAGGCTCCTTGGGGAGCATCCCCCAGCTCTGGAGGCTGCTGGGCAGTGGGTACAGGCTGCCTGCACACACAGCACGGGGCTGCTCTTCTGCCAGAGCCACCAGAGCCTGCTCCCCACCATCACCTTCATCCCCACTGTGGGAGTCTATAAAATCACAGGGCTTTAGGAAGGTGGTAAAAAGACAGGCTTCAGATACAGCGGAATTGTGAACAGTGCTAAAACAGCAGAAAAAATATCTAAGCTGTAGAGAAGACATGAGAAATAGAACAATAGAGCTGTGTAGTTTGGCTGTATAAAAATTCGTGTCTGTATATAAATTGCTGGCGTCACCCCCATCCCATCCCATCTCATTTTCCATTTTCCTTTTTCCTTTCCCCTTTCCTTTCCTTTCCTTTCCTTTCCTTTCCTTTCCTTTCCTTTCCTTTCCTTTCCTTTCCTTTCCTTTCCTTTCCTTTCCTTTCCTTTCCTTTCCTTTCCTTTCCCCTTTCCTTTCCTTTCCTTCCTTTCTTTCTTTCTTTCTTCCTTCCTTCTTTCCTTTCCTTTCCTTTCCTTTCCTTTCCTTTCCTTTCCTTTCCTTTCCTTTCCTTTCCTTTCCTTTCCTTTCCTTTCCTTTCCTTTCCTCTTTTTTTTTTCTTTCCCCTTCCTATCACTTCCTGCCACGTTTCCTACTCATCCTTCTTTGGGCTTACCTGAAGACTTCATTCACCTCCTCAGTCTATTCCCTGGACCCTGCACCTTCATCCCTATCACCACATAAACTTCATTCACTACCTCCTCAGTTGATCCAGTGGAATCGCCATCCTTCACCCCAACACCATCATTTTCTGCAGAGGAACATGGAATTGTGCCAGAATTGAAAGACAAGTGAAATGCAAGTGGAAAGCTGGGCATTCCTGACTCTCCACAGCCATTTAAAACAGCCCACACCTTGGGAAAAGCCAAACCCTTTCCCTGCAAACAGTGTCAGGAAGACCAAGGATGAACTCCTGCAGTTGTTGTGCAAGCTACAAATGCCCAGTGAAACTTCACACGACTGTCCCACCAAGCACTTGAAAGAGTTTTTAAAAATTGTATCATTTGCTGACTCTGGAGCTATTTAATCATCCTTAATCATTATTATTTAATCAGTTAAACTGCAAACCCCATGAAAACATAGATTTTACTACTTAAATGAAATGAAACATTTCCCAGGATTATTTCTGCTGAGATCTGGAGACACAGGGCCCTCCTGGTCTAAAGAGCCCTGCTGAGAACCAGGGCACATTAGCTCAGGAAATGGCATTAGATTGCATTTGGAAACATAAAAATTCTTTTTTTCAGAGTAGCTCAGGAGTCCAAGCATGGAACTCATGGCATTCACACTCACATGCTTCTCTTTAAAACATTATCACTGTTACCTGTGCCAAAATACACAGAATAAAACCCCTCTTATCACAACCAAGTAGCTCTCAAACACCTCGTGAATATTTACTGAATATTGACTTGCATGATTATACAAGAAAATTTTCATGCTCACCTTTCAACAGGGTCCCTCAGCATGATGATAAGTTTGGCATTTGGTTGGAAGGCATGGATAAAATCCTGGATTAGGAAGGGAGGTTCCCCTTCAGTGCTGTTGTCATAGAAGAAAATCCAAGCGTTGTTGTCCCACATTGTCGAGGCACTGGCCTCCCCTGGAAATGAAAAGCATCTCTGCTGGTAACTCAGTCCACTCTTCATGATGGAGTGGAAACTGGCTGAATTTTTAAGTGCTATAAGGCAGATCAAAATTGACTCAAAATGAATTCCAGCACACCCTGGTTCTGCAGACTGCTGTGGCTGAAGCTCCCAGAGCTGCAGCAACCCCACTGCCCTGTCCTTTGGGAATGCAGGGATGCTCAAGGCAGGTTTTATGCAATTCCACCTGAAATGCTGCTCTCCATGGCCACACCGCTTCCTGCTGGTGGCTAACACATGCAAATAGATTTAATTTGGGCTGGAATGGACTGCTCAGGGGTTTAGCACCTTTTCCAGTCATGGAAATCATGGAATCACAGAATGATCTGGGCTGGAAGGGATCTCAAAGATCATCTTGTTCCCATCCCTTCCACTGGGCCAGGAGGCTCCAAACTCCATCCAACCCAGCCTTGAGGAGGCAGGAGTTTGTCCCTGCTGAAGCCTTGCAATGCTCTTTGTAGCACCCACAGGTTGACATTAATGCTCCCAATCTTGGAGAAGCAGCTTGCTAACAAATTGTAAAATTTCCCATAGAAAAATGTGGAAAACATCCATCACCCCTGCTGATCAACAGTGTGGAAAACATAATCAGGAGAATCAGTGAGCATATAAGAAATATTTAAAAAGCAGCTGAGATGCGTCATTAAGGTTTGAAAGATTATTTTTTATATAATTATTCATGTAGAACAAGTCAACTATTTATAAATAGATAAAGGGTTTATAGAATAAATAGCACACTTTGGTAAAATATCAGATTCTGGTATCTTTAGTGTCTGAAAAAGCTCACTCAGAATGCAATGCTACAGGGAGAAATATATTCAGTAAAAATCTCTGCCAGAGTGAGATATATGATGGTTCAGCTGCTAAATAAATGATCTGATATGTTGTTTTGAATTTTGTAACCTTCTCTGTCTTTTTAAGCAATCCTGGCATTTATGTGACACAGTACTGTTCAATAAAACATGTACAGAAGCTTTTTGGGGACTTACACACTCTGACAGTCTAATGAAAGCTAACTCTTGCTAATGAGGTTTTCCAAATCAAAGGGAAGGAGATTTAAAAAATAATAATGTTGTAGGCTTATGGATTTGTACATTATTTCCCTATTTTTTTCTTCCTTCCTCTGCTGGGAAAGCCCAATAAAGATTTAAAAAGATAGACAAAGCACAACATGAGAAAGGCACTGGCTCCAAACTTGGGCTGAACATAATGTGATTCATTAATAAAGTCTGGGAGTTGTTAGAAAACACATTAATCTTCTGTCACGTTCATTTTGCCTCTTTTCAGGAGGAGGAGATCAGCTCCACTGGCTGTAGCTGGGTGTCCACAACAGCTCCGCTCTTCCATTCTAAATTAATTAGCCAAAGCACTGCCTAATCACCAGCAGGCTTCCACTTGTCAATTAAAACTCAATTAGCCCAGCTCCCACGCTGGGTGAGGCAGAAACACAAAGGATTAAGCAGAGGCCAGGAGCTGGGACAGCCCTGCCACAGAAAGCTCTGCTGGCCACCAGGACGTGGGGAAAGCAGGGGGAAGGAGCAGGGATTTGCTGGGAAGGGCACTCCAGGCATGGGGGTGACCTTGGGAAGTCCCTGCTCCATCCCCTGGCAGGCACAGCCTCCGACAGCTCCCTCAAAAGTGTTTGCATTGATCACGGCAAGGTAATTAAAATCTGTGACACCACAGAGCCACCTTTCCTGCCTGGACTGTATCTGCTCATCCTGCACAGCTCTCTGCTCTGTTCCCTGATCACCTCAGGTGTTCTGTTGGATTTATCACAATTACCATGGCCAAACCTGCAGACACCTCCCTAGTGGGAACTACGAAAAACCCCAGTGCATTTACACGTAAATGGCAGATTCTCCTAACATCAGAGCCCACATTCCACAGAAAATGTGAATTCCACCCTCTCAAACCTGCAGGAAGGACACAAGGCAGGGACACAAATCCCATAATCATAAAGGTTGGAGAAGACCTCCAAGATTGTCAAGTCCAACCCAGGATCACAGGCACAAAACCAAATCATGCTAAAGCATTAACAGAGCTCAAGGTGCTGCTCCAGCCCAGCAAAACCGGGGCTCAAGAGGCTAAATCTTCCCACAAGATGACTGCAATGAATTTAATGAGGGGAAAAAATATATATATTAAAAAAATATAATAATCATTCTGGTCTCTGCTGACTTTCATAATTTTAATTTCCTGTGGCAGGCAAACAAAAATTTTTCTGACAATTTGACAGTGTTTGGTTTAATATAATATAATTATATTACATATATATATGTATATATATATAAATTATATATATATATATGTTACATATAAATATATTCTATATTTATATAAAATATATTATATTCTATATATAATATAGAATAATATATATTTTAAATATATGTTATATATATTATATATATAATTATAATTATATGTAATTATAATATAATACAGGTTTAATACCTGCAAAGAGAACAAGCCATACTAAACATGATAAATTAATCACCAACAATTAATTGTGTTTAATTACGCCGGTGCAACTGAACTGGTTTTTTTTCTTATGGACTTAAGGATCATATGAATTATTAAATTGCCTACAGAATGGTGCATAACCTCTTCATTCAGTCATTAATGGATGAACACCATATTGTGTTTTCACAAGTCATTCCTCTGAATTTATCTTATTAATGATTCCGCATAAACAAATCCTGTTCAGAACGCCTCAGGCAGGATCAGCCCTGTCCTCTGGGGTTCATCTCTAAACAGATAATGGGCTTTTTCTTAGGAAAATGCAGTTATTACCCACTAGGTTTAATATCCAAAGAAGCCTAACTTTTCAAAATAATATAACATGATGAACTACTGAAATATTTACAGTTTTAATTTGATTTTTCTCTACAGTCATCTAAAATAAGAAAAGGAAGATTATGAGAAAACCTGATTTTCATACAGATTCATTTTAGGCTAGGTGGCTTTGTTTTGTTGTTTGCCAAGGTCATAAAAGACTGCCTTAATGAGTATAATCATTCAAGACTTTTCCTGTAAACTTAATAAGAAAACCCAGCAGAACCTTAATGAAACAAGAAATGAGACCACAGGAAAAAGAAACACAAAGTGAACCCTACAAAAAGCTGCAACAGGAGGTGGGTAATCAAAGATGCACGTTGCCAATTAGATTAGTGAATTTAATTAGTATAAGCACTTCACCCATCAAAGGACAGGAGATATTATTGCAAGTAGCAGGAAAATCTGCAGATGTCCTTGATGGCAGCATTTCTTAAGAACCCCATCTTGTAAGTATTGCTGAGTGTTGCAATGTTTAATAAAGGGAATGATGGACTTAAATGGAGGCTGGGGAAGTATTGAAGAAATGTGACTCAGACAAGGCTCTGGTTTAACCAACCTAAGGCATCATCACCATCTCATCCAGCCAGCAACAGGTTAAAATTTTAGGTTATAACAACACCAAACCCCCAGTAATTCTGAGGGAAGGCAGTAAAATCTTGTCTCTATTTTCTGTAGAATTGTGACTTCAAGCCTACTTGAAAAGTCTCTTTTTGACAGGGAACTGTCACTTGCACAACTACTTTTTGCAAGGAATGTGTCTGATTTCCCTGTGAAATAAGAATGGTAAAATTCCCATCCCCTCACTTTTCTGGTTTTAGCAGACAGCAGAAGCAGAATTTAGAAGTTTGTGATGTTCCTCATGGGCCCTGTAAACCAGTACACCATGGGCCAGAGCAAATGAGCCCAGAGGATGTCATGGAAATCAATCCAAGAATCCCTCCCTTGAGCCCAGTGCTCACCATGGACTTCCACAAAGTACAATCAAACAGCACTTTTAAGCCATTCTTAGTGGTAATTAGGTAATTTAACACCAACTAATTATATCAATTTCTTCTGTTGGAGCTTAAGAGCCACTGGGAGCTTTTGCTACCACATTTCCCAGCAGCTCCAGGATTTCTGCAGCACCCAGTGTGTGTCATACCACCACAGTTACTGGATTTATCCCAGACATTGCTCCAGCATTTGGAAGTGTAGCCACAATCCCAGCACTACAGGCAATCCCCTCAGAATTGTGCTTAAAGTTTATGCGGCACTTGGGGACATGAGTTAGTGGTGACCTTGGAAGTGCTGGGGGAATGGATGGGAGTGATGATCTTAGAGGGCTTTTCCAACCTAAATGGTTCTGTGAAAACAAAATGGAAACTGTGTTTGAACGAGTCACCAAGGTCATTCTCATTCTTGGAAAAAAAACCCAAAAAACACATTAATTAAATGCTGATGCTCATCAGATATACAGCATTTGCTCAGGAATTTTCTGAAGATAATCACAGCTTCTTAACGAAGAAAGAAGGAAAAGAAAGGCAAGAGCTTCCAGACAACAGCAACACCAGGGGCTCTGTGCTGAGAACCAGCCACAAAATCCCCCTCTGGTGCCTCAGCTCTAAGCAGTGCCAGTGTGGATGGAGCTACACAGAATTTGGGGCTGTTTTTGCCCTACCAATGATGATGTTGTTCCTCTTGCCGTGCTCCTTCACTGCATCACTCTGCAGCACGCTCTGGATCTGATGTGCTGCCAGGTCAAACAGGTCCAGGTAATCCTCCACCGGGTAGCGGTCGTGAAACCCATCCCTCAGCCGGATGATTCCTGAGGAAAAACAGCCAGAAAAGGAGAATTAAAATCAGCAATTGTGACAGCAACAGGGCAAGGCTAACCACCGGTGCAAACCAAGGTGGTTGGCCCCGAGCCAGCCAACATCAGCACGAGATCAGACTGACCAAGTGCAACCCTCAGATAAAAGCGCCGGTAATGAAGTGGCTGAGATCTGAGATACTGAAGGATTACACCATAAATTCGCAGTGATAGGAAATATTTTAAGTGCTCTGTTTTGTAGTCCCTGCATGAATGAGCTTGGATTTATCTTCTTCTAAATTTAGCTTTTGGAAGGAATATAGAAGATAAGATTCTACTTCCATTTGCACCCATGTAAATTGCAGTAATATTGGACTCCCACTAGATTTACTGTTTTGAGATTGAGCACAGGCTCTGATGCCAAATATGCAAATGAACACACACTGGGAAATCATTCATGGGTTTTTTCCTTTCACAGGTATGCAAATAAAGCTCCACGGTAGTATCTTGTTTTTCTCCTCTCCTTCCCTACACTCCAGGGTGAGTTCAGTATCACCTTCCCCCTGCGTTTCTCAGCATCTTCAGCTGCATCCTGTGATTTTTATACTCCTTTTCCCACTCCTGTTTCCAAATCTAGTCTCACTTCTCCATTTGCTGAACATGCTCCCTACACAGGACTTCTCAGCTCTCCTTTTCTTGTTCCCACAAGGCCAATAATTATCAATTATGTGAGAGGAAAGCTCAGCAAGGGAGTTCTTTTGTCCATTGCCTCTGATTTTCCCCTTTAGGAAAAGTGGGATTTAATGAGGGTAGGAGAAAGTTCAACAGCATATTTTGACTTGTTTTGAGGGGGGGAAAAAAGTGCAAGACAGCCTTGGTTTGTTGCCACCCCACTCCTGGGAACAGAAACAGTGGCAAGGAGCCAGCAGGGAGAGAGACAGTCAAGCTGAGACAAAGTCCTGTGGAGCATCAACCATCCCAGCAGAAGGGAAAGGAGTGATTTGTGAAATGGGGCCTCCCCAGAGGGCTGTTTAACCTCAGCTGAAATTAGTCAGTCTCACAAAAATCCACTGAATCAGAGGATGCCATTGAACAAAGAGACTTTCTTATCCAGCTTAAGTGTTAGAAACCAAACCAAGTTAATAGCCAGGAGCACAGGAGTCATAGCCACTTGCTGGCTGTCTCAGTTTCACTTGTGAGAGTGTTTGTCATATCCTCTGGTTTTCTTTTCTTAATTTTTAAATAGTAACCATTAGGTAATGTACTTTAAAGGCAGAATTAAAGGACTGAGCCACCAGGAATAAACTTGATCTTTCATTCTCAGTGGCAGAGAGCTGAGATGATCAGAAGGTCATTCCTACAGATCCCTCTCCCATGAGACCACGAGCTCTGCAATGTTTCTTCATTCTCCAGCTTTACAAAACAACTTCAAAAAAACTGAATTATGCAAAGAATGTTCTCTTCAAGGATCGGCACTTGGTCCCCAGTGGCTGACCACAAGACTCTGCAAGTGGAAGGCTTGTGGATGCCAGCACAGAGACAGGAATTCAAATTCACCCTTCTTCTCAAGTTAGATGCACTCCAGCCTGATTTTTACATTCCTCTGCTGTTTGGTAGGGCGGGTTCAGAGCTTTAGTGAGCCCAGTCTTGCTGAAGTGAGGCTGGGTGCATTACCTCCTCCAATATTCATTCCAGACATTTATGTCGAGGTTCATGTAAATGGAGGTGTAAAACATTTTAGTTTAAGATATCAGCTGGGTTCAGCCTTTCCTGCCAGCACTACCATGGAACACAAAATCCTCCACAGATTTTGCTGACAATCCCTTCTTTCCATCACTTTATCTAAACATGAGAAAAAGTTGTGGCTGCCCCTGGATCCCTGGCAGTGTCCAAGGCCAGGCTGGACAGGGCTTGGAGCAGCCTGGGACAGTGGAAGGTGTCCCTGCCCATGGCAGGGGTGGCACTGGATGGGCTTAAAGGTCCCTTCCAACCCAAACTATTCCATAGTTCCCATGTTTTGCCTTCAGTCAGCTGCTGACTGGGACGAACAAGTCCCTTCTCATGGGTCTTCAAGGAGCACCACAATGCTTCTCTTTGCTTGGCTTGGTTTCACTCCTTAATTCACACTGGTGCCTCCAGTGTTTCTCAAACAGGACTAAGTTATCTCAAATGCAAAGTTGCGTTTTCATCACATGACTTTACATCTTAAATTTACAAAAAAGTATTTAGAAAATGTCCAAAATATTTCGTTTGGCAACTTTCTTTTTCCAACTTTCCCTTGCAAAGGGAGAAAACTAAAAATTTAACATCAAAATCATGAAATCCCATCTCTGTGGCTGTGAGCACCTCAGCAAGAAGCAAGGAACAAAACCCTGTCTGCAGGAGCTCAAAGGTTCTTCTGGGATCCAGGGCACAGGGAAAGAAGATAGAAATGACAAGACCACATGTAGGAGAAATAAAGAATTTGAAGTAGCACTGCCAGTGTCCCAATGACTCAAAAAGTGTCCTTTCTTGCCCTTAGCCACAGAAATTCATCATTTTCCCATTCCAAGGAAGCTTAGAAAAGCACCAAAAGAAAGTAGTGATCAAAGTCCTCATCTATACTCCAGTGCCAATTTTTCCTGTTCCAAAGCCTCTGTCTGCCATAAAGCAACAGCAAATGAGAAACAGAAATTAAGACATCACCAAAATAAGCAGAATCTTCCTCTTGGAAACAGTAAAATCACTGGAAAGTCTTTGATTTTTCATACCAAAGTCATACAAAGTGAGGGCACACCAGCACTTAACAGCCAGACCCAAGAAGAGGAAAATCCAGTGCCTGGGTGGAATACAGAGGGCACAGCACTCATACACATCTACAGGGAAGCAGTTAGGAAACTCAAACGGGTCTTCTGCAGCTCATCTAATCTCTAACCACAAGACTGACCTTCCCCAGCATCCAGAGAGAGAGAAGAAGGAGAAAAACACTTCAGATGGATGAAATTCTGTGCTCAACCCCTGAGACACCCTTTGGAGGTGCAATCAGGGGGGATGGATGCCTTTTGCTCCAGCTGGCCACAACCCCAGCTAGTCAAGTCTGCCTTCAGAGATGGAAATAATGATATCATCCAGAAAAAGGATCAAAAATACGTGCAGGGCCCTCAGTGTGAGAGAGTTTCTTCGTGCAGTTTCTTCTCTACTGATCAGTGTTGCCCAGAGCTGTGGCCCTAATGAAGCTCCTGCCACAGTTGCATTTATTGAACCATAAGGACTCGAATTTTAAATAGTGTGACCCATCATTTATTGATGTAAGAAAGGCTTTGCAGAATTTTGCAGTACAAAACTATCACTGCTTCTCTTCAAGAAAGGCTTTGCAGAATTTTGCAGTACAAAACTATCACTGCTTCTCTTCAACTCCCCCACGACAATCTAACAGTTTCTCTTCTTGCCTTTATAAATTCATAAGGTTGGTCTTATGCACTGGTTTTGTTTTCCCTTAGATTTTCCAAATAAACTCAATGAAATGTGCATTTTCTCAAGAAGCTTAACTCAAAACACCACTGAACAAAAGCAGGTGGAGCAACTGGATTTCTCAAAACCACCAATCCAGCTGTTCCTAGGCAAGCCAACACGCATCAAATGTATAAACCTCATCCCGAATACTTACAAAACTTTAAAGGGGGACAACTCTCCTGGCTAGCAGAGGGCGTTGTGACTCACCAAAGCGTTTCCTGGTCCACCAGTGGGGCTCCTTGATGGCGGAGAAGCGAACGTCGGGGTGCAGGCGCAGGCGGTCGTACAGGTCCGTGGTGCCGCACTTGGGCTGCCCGATGATGTAGAAGTGCGGCAGGCAGCGCAGGCGGTAGTGCTTGTCCTTGTAGTGGTACAGGTGGTTCCAGAACACCTTCCTGAGGTAATCGAAAATGATCCGGAAGCGCTTGGAGTACAGCGCGTAGGAGTTGGTGGCGTAGGGATCGGCCGTCGTGTTGCCGTGGTACTCCTCGTACCAACAAGGGTTCTTGCTGTTTGGAAGGAATTTGTTAGGAATTACCGAAAACATCTGCAACATAAAGAACAACAGTTTCAGTCAAGGCAGCAAGAAATCAACTTTTCTTACTTAGCACTTACTTTTCTTACATAGCACAGTGAGAGAACAGAAACACTACGTGGACAGAGCACTATTCCTACCTACAAAGTTGACCCCATTCATTGCTTCTGATGAAACAAATCCTGTTCAACCCACTGGCCTGGGAAACAAGAATTTAGAAATAAATCCTTTTATTTTAAAGCCAGAAAGGGCCTCAATAATCGCCCCAACTCCTCTGCAATCCCAGGAACTGATTTTTAAAGTCAAACACCCAATACTCAAATCAAATTACCTTCCAGTTTTTAACTCTGAAATACAAGGTTTGCAATGATTTTCAGGAAGGTGCCCTGGCAAGCAGTTATTAGAAAGGCTCCTTTCTTATTTATCATTTTGGTGACAGGTAAATGTAAGCCACAATGATTTTGCATGAGAGAAGGTAAAAGTTCAGTGATGTTGCACAGCTACCACAAGACTGCCTGATTTTTTGCCTCAGGTGTCAAGAGCATTTATAGAACCCATCCATCCTGCCCGTGACTCAGAGGGATGTGATCTACAATATCAACTTCTCAGCTGCTGTGAATCAGGAGACTCTAGATGGTGTAAATCACTGCATGAACATCCAAGCAGTTGCACTTTTTTATATCTAGGCAAAAGATTGATCCACAAGCCTTGAAATAAGGATGTAAAAAGCAGTTTAAGACACGCCTCAATTCATACTTACATGTGGCTCTTGCTTTCTCAGCTCTTCTAAATCAGGGCGCTGCCTTGTTATAAACTCTATCTTTGAAGTAATGGTGTCAATAATTAATTTAATGCTTGGATAATCCCTTACATATGAAATATTCATTTTTGAAGGCTGGTAATAGTCTTTCATGTCACTAAGGCTTTCATTGTCCATTAGGCTGGGATTGCTAGCAAAAGCTCCGTAGTGGAAGGGAGATGGGATCAGCAGCAGGCCGTGCTTGGCTCCAGTCAGTATGTAGGACACCATCACCAGAGTCATTATGATCAACCCAAACATCAAACTGCAGAGCTTGCCCTTCCTCAGGCAGAAAAACCCATTCCAGCTCTCACAGTGATCAGTCCTCACTTCCAGAACCGCGAGCCACTTCATCTGCTTGCTGTCGGTGTACAAAGGGATTTTATTCTCTCCTCTGCACACAGGACACTTCTGGTTATTGTGGTCAGGTCCACGGCATCTGAAACACTGTCTGTGCAAGTCATTTGGCAATAAATGTATGCAGCAATTAATGCAATGCCTCATATTACTACTGTTAAACTCCTACGTTAATGAGCCAAGCGCAGCCATAAAAATGTTTCTGAAGCATATGAGTCATCTTCTGCAAGTCTGAAATTATTTCGTTCCTGGAGTGGTTCTACAACTACTCAGCAATGCAAAAGGACAGGTTCAAAACAGAATAAAAAGTGACATGTGTCACAGAAAGAAAAAGAAGCCCCAACCACCACCACCACACAAAAATAGATGTTCTCTGGATGTGGCTCCCAGGAATTTGGCTCAGTAAGAGGAATGTGGCGAAGTAAGGATCAGCTACAGAACTGGCTCAAGTTTTTCCCATTGAACAAAATGAGAAGGGAAAAAAATTGTTGCGTAGTGTGAAAATATGCAAAAAATAAAAATAACTCATTTTCCTCTGCTTTATGCTGGAATAGGCAAATGTGGATAGAAATTTCCAGGTTTCCTTAAAACAAGCAGGTTCCAAACCGCACTGCTGCTGCTGCTGGAAGCTTCATCTTCCCAGAGGTGGCTCCAAAGAGATGCATGGTCCAACCTAGAGAAACAAACCCAGATATTTATACACAGCCAGGCATCATATCCACACCATCCACAGCCATAGCAAAGCACAACCCACCACCAGGCATTTCAGATTTCTATTTGAGAGATGCCTGCCGTTTGCCAAGCCTGTTAATTACAGCACTCAGGACATTAAACCCAGGGAACATTTGGCTCCAGGTTCACAGAGAGCTGCCCCTGATTTTCCACCACCCATCTGCTCACATCACTGACTGGTTGTTACTACAGGTAACACTACACGACTCACTAACCCACCCAACAGATTTTAATCTGCTCTTGAAATACGGGAGCATTTCTGGACAGTATCCAGTGACACGGGTTTAAATAATTACACTCTATCTGCTCCTGAGGACCTTAAATGAACAGTCCTGAAGTGGGGTAGGACCCTGTTTGAGGCAGGGATAAAGTAACAATCTCCTTTCAAACATGGGAGATAAAACGCCAAACAAAAAAAAAAAAATCAAAAGCCATGAGTAAAACATTCAGCAAAGGGAAGAGATTAAAAAACAGACACAAGGAAAAGGCTAATGACAGCATCTCAGGTTTCTGGACCAAATGATGGGTTCTCTTATTACTCACCAAATCAGAGAAGTATAATCATTACTATTATGAGTCTCACAATTTGACTGTTTTGCCTTTAGCTCTATCAACACCTATTTTTAATGCTTAAGCAACACTGCTATAATTCTAGATAATAACTCATGGTTCATTCCTACAAAAGTGTCCTGATCAAATGGGGCAGTCACTTCAGATCCCACATTTATCATCATCCTTCTGCCTGCATTTTTGTATGAGACAAAGTGCTTTTGTAAAAGTTATTTGTATTCTGATGTTTCTCCCACTGAACACTGTCACATATTGGAGGATTTCTGCAATCAGAACAAGTAGGCTGTGTCTCAGGGACCCAAGAATAATTGGATAAATATTGAACAAAAGTATTTGCAAAATGCTTTCCTTCCACCCAAAAAAGTTCATTTCCTTAATGAGTTCATTCTCTTAGCCAGATGAGGCAGACAGAAATCACAGCATAATCATAACTCACTATATTTAAACCAAAGGGAAAGAAATCAGTGCAAGACTTCTCAAAGAGACCAGACTTAAAAACTTCTCCAAAGGAGCAAAGCTGTGATGACCTTGACAGAAGTTTGAACAACTAGAGATATTAAATCAGATTCATATGGGTCATTTCAAACCCAGAAAGTTTATGCTTTCTTATGTGTAAAAAATCCCCCCAGAAAACATCCAGAAGAAAAAGAGGAACTATGGAAAGGAGCCAAGGTTGGAAAGGCCTTGATGGTTGTCCAAACACCACCAATGGTGGTGAGAAGGAGAAGAAAGGGAAGTCCTGAAAAGAATTGAAAAGTTGCCACTTCCCAAGTAAATATTTCAGGCAGAAATAAGACCCTGATCAAACATTTTCAGAGAGGAAGCAAAGGGGGCCAGAGACAGAGGCAGTGTCAGGGCAGATTCAGGCAGCATCCACATCCAACAGAGGAAGTCATGAAAACAGGGATAGCTCAAGAAAAAAATACTGTAAAAAAAAGGGGCTGGAGGTGAGGGCCTTCATCACAAAAGATAAAAAAAGGAAGATGAAAAAAGCCCCAATGAAAAAGAAGCACGAAGAAGAGGCTACAGGCTAAAGCAGTACATAGAAAAGATCTGGTAACCCAAACCAACCCTACAGCATCTCTTCAACTATATTTATCATGTTGAACACATTTGTTTTTATTAAATTCTTCTATTCTGAACCCCTTTTCTTTGATATCCACCTCAGTACTCTCTCTGCTCTCCAGCTCCTTACTGTTTATTTTCATAGACTAATTCCTATGCACTGGCTATTTAAAATAAAGAAAAAATCCAATTTATCTTCCAGTCCTCTTCTAACAGGCATCTGCAACCTGCTCAGTGACACTGACTGGACAGATTTATCTGAGATAGCCTAATGGGATCAATTCCATGTTTGTGTGTTTGACATCAATTCTCAAATTTTTAAAAAGAGCAATCAGAAATACATTAATGAATGCAGACCACAAGACCTTAGAAAAACCACATAACCTTCTCTGTCCTATGTCCATTTGTGTGTTAAAAAATGGACTGGAATTTATTGAACCCTTCCCAGCTGCAGACACTTCTCATGAAATCCTGCCACAAATATTACAAAGCCAAGGAAAAACCATGTTAGCTACATCTTTGGCAGGTGAAGAAAAGTGTTTATCAGGAAGCTGATACAAGGGGGAAAAAAACAGAAATATGTTTAGGCTACAGTAAAGCAGAGATATTAATCACACCAGTCATGAGGGGAAATTTAAAGTTCCACCAGCAACCATAACTCTGCCAGCTCATGCACAAGCACTGCATCAGGCTCTTAATTAGCTGATCAGTTTGATGACCTATCACAGGACAATGACAGATCACTCAGCTAATACAATAAACACATTGATCTCATTTTTTTTTAATAACTGCTAGTTGCCAACACACCATTTTACATGATTTTGCACTGTCAACATTCATGAAATTTAAAAATTGGATTGTAATAAACACATAAAAGGATCTAATTCCCCAGTGCCACTCTATTCTCTTTCCCAAGCAGTTTTTGATAGTTTATTCCCTAAGATTTTACCATGGCATGAAGGATGCTCACCAGAAGGGAATGGTCTTCCCCCAGCCCTCACTTTCCTCATTGACCCCATGAAATCCAGACATCCACAGTGCCCTGTTTTTGTTCCTTCCATCCAACATTCCCAGCAGCCACAGCCACCAGCACACGTCAGCTCTTTGTATTCCACTGCTGAGAGCAGAAGGATGTGGATTGCAGGCAGAGGGAAGGTTATGAGGCTTGAGCTGGTAATAAACCATGTGTGTCTCCTTATATATTTTAGCTGCAAAGCTGCTGGCTGTTCACTGGCAGAAAATTACTCTCTTTACACAACAAGCAGTGTCTTTGTATATTGAATAATGTAGCATGTAATTTCCCCTTGTTGAAGGGAAGGGTGAATTATTTATGATCACGTCTATACTGCATTTGTCTGCTGTACATTAATGCGTGCCAGCCCTAACCACAGAGCAGAAATCAACAGCAACCTTTGCAGGCTCCTTGGCCAAAAGCAGCCCTCCACATAAAAATCAGGATCTCTGGGAATAGCCTGAGGAGGAAACATGGATATACAAGATGACACACAGCGGAATGGGGGGAAAAAGGAAAAGCTCTCCTAGATTTCAATAATTCCCACTGAAGCCAGAGGGGACTTTGCTCCAAACTGGAGCAGGCTCGAGCTAACAAAGGTATTTATATGCAACAGAACTTAATAGCAAACAGGTGACACCTTTCAATGGCAGTTTCCCTGAACAATTCCTGCATTCCATGACAGGAGGAATTGGCTGTTGGGGGCTCAGGATGCAGGAGAGGAGGCTGGCAGGTAACACTGGCAGGAACCACAAAAGCAAACCACAAAACTTCACCCCAAAGCACTGAAAACACAGCACCCACCAGGCCCTACTCATCTCATCCACAACCCTATGAGACATTCCCCTCAAAAGAAAAAATGCAAAATTTTTCATCATCCTCACGGGTTCTGTTGACTATAGAAAGTATCTGAAATTCTGTATTATTCCAATTAAATAAACATTTCATGAAATTCCTCCCCTTTCTCTTTAGGATTGTAAGGGAAGCCTGCAACCAAAATGGCTACAGAATCTCAGAATCATGGAATTGCTAAGGTTGGAAAAGCTCTCCAAGACCATCAAGGCCAAGCACTAACTGAGCACTGCCAAGGCCACCATGTCCCCAGGTGCCACATCCACACAGCTCTCAAACCCCTCCAGTGATGGTGACTTCACCACTGCCCTGGGCTTTTGATGAAGAAATTTTCCCTAACATCCACCCTAAACCTCCACTGCCGCAACTTGAGGCCATTTCCTCTTGTCCTAATGCTTGTCCCTGGGGAGAAGAGACCAACAGGCTATAAAAAACAATTACTTTCATATGCTCAGTCACGTAGCTAAAATTCTGCTCCTCTGTGAATAAGATAAAACAAATTGAACAGATTTTACACATATATATACCTATGTGTATGACCTGTTTTCCAGGTCACCAGTTCCTTAATATTTAATATGATTTCCTTTCTTTAAAAACTCTTTAAAATAAAAGTAAATCAAACTTTTGCTGGCGCTCTTCAGGTCACACCTTTTCTGTAGCCTCGTTACTTCTAATCACAATCAGCTTCTCCTCCCACCACATGAAAAGGTGGCTGTTAACCTCTTATAAACACATTTCAGGTACACCAGAAGAACATTTCTCATTCTGGGGTATAAATGCTCCCCTGAATTTATGTCAGTGGAGCTCCAGAACTTTGTCTCCTCCCTTCACACCACAGAATTGAAGATTTCAGGTAAATCAGTCCTGATGGGCAGCTCACAACCTAAAATAAATGGATGTCTAAGGAAAGTGAGAAAATAATCCACCAGCTCTCTGATTAGATGGGAGGAAGCCTACTTAGAAAGCTACAGATGCTATAAAATTAAGGATTAAACACTTTTATCCAAAAAAACCCAAACAAAAGATTAGTCAAAACATAATACTGCTGAATCACTGGCCAGGAATATCACATTGCTCCTAATTTAATATATCTAAGTCATTCTTAGAGTAACAGCTATGTTATTCTATCCATAGCCTCCTAATTGTTTCCACTAATCTGGATAAATATTCCTTCTGCCCAAGTGCCTTCCCAGCCAGATCAGGAAGGTTTGTTTAAATCGAGTTCTCAGTTTGCACGGCTGATGTTTTTTGCAATCTCGGAGCAAAGCTGATCCCACGTCCCACAGAACACTCCAGAAATGAACTTCCCTGTGGAAATGTCTCCCCCGAGGAGCTCCTGTGAAGACAAGGCTGTCATTACTCAGAGATGCAGCTCTGCAAGTGAAAGGCTGCCCACAGTCCTACCACCACAAACTTTCCATGACTCACGTCAAGAGGAATGGAAACACGAAAGGGCAAAGTGAGGCTGCTGGAGTGAAATCCTCGTAACATTTTCACATGGAAAGAAAAAGCCCAAGAATGTTCAGTAGCAATGCAGCACAACCATGTAATTCCTTTTCCATTCCTCCATCACTCAGTGCAACACTCTCCATGTACAACAGCAATCCTTCAGCCCAAGCAGGATAAATTTATGACCTCTGGACACAAAAAACCTGCAAAACCTTACAATGACAGATATTTTTTAGCTATCAAGCTTACTGGAAATGGTTAGAATTGAAGCAGACTACAGGCAGCACACAATCTGAAGTATTTGTACAAGGGTAGGGGAGTATTTGTACAGAAGGAGGAAGTTCATCCTGTGAGTGGGCAGGTTCCACCATTTCAATAAAAAATAGCCCAGTAGAAGGAATAAAATCTAAGCTAAATTAAAAAAGAAAGAACATTATGTAAGGAAAAGAGAGAAATAATCGTAGATTTTCTCTCTGATGCTTCTTGGACACATTTGGCTCCTCAAGTTTTCATTTTTGGAAATAAACTTTGCCTGAACTCACATCTATTTACCTCAGAGAAATCAGAAGGATGCCAGAAAGATGATATGTCAATAAAAAGAGGATCATGAATCACTGAGCTCTTCTGGCAAACAAAAAAGGGAAAAAAATCCCAAAACAAAGTAACAAAAAAAAAAATGCAAAAAGCAATTGCAGTGATTTAGAAAAGCCACAGGACTCAGTACGAAGCTCAGCAACCTCCTGCAGACTGAAGTTATGTAAAGCTCCTTTATTTACTTAAATTCCCTAATTTTTAAAGAATCATCAATAAAGGCAACTCCCAAAATGCTGTATGAACCCATGGAACCAATTTCAGGGCACTCCATTGGAAAACAGGTACATCCTAAAAGCAAGAGTAGGTGGCCACAGCCCATGGTTACACACTCAACCTGTTGAACAACTGCTGAACACTTGTTCAAGTCTAAAATTTTTATTTAAAGAAAGCATTTCATGGCTTTTAAAGCCAAAGAAAACCTCCTGAATCACCACTGAATCAGCAATCTCGCCTAAAAAACAACAGTGGTTTCTTCCACAACCCAGCTGGTTCCTTCCTCAGAATCTAATCCAAACACAATCTGCTCCTTCCTCATCCATACACTTCCAAATAAAATGTGAGAATGGAACAAATTCCTTGCTCCACATGCAAACTCCCCTAAAATCAGCATAACAGTAGTCATTTCAATCACATAAGGATGACTTCTATTATTTGGGCTGCAATGCTCAGGAAATAGTTACGGAGCTTGAATCACCACTCAGCGAGGGCATAAACACTGCCTGAATAAACAGATTATTGGAAGCAAGGAAAAAAAAGTGGGGATTGAGAAAGGGAGCTCCCTGACCTGGCTCGGTGACAGCAGGGTCGTGCCCTCCCCCAGAAATGCATTATTGCACCTAAACTCTTGTGCAAGTTCCTGGAAATTGCCAAGGTCCAGCTCCTTGCACTCCTAAAATGCCACAGCCACATGTTCTGATGTGCTGTTGTTTGGTCTGCCTCGAGAATGTGAAAATAACAAAACTCAGTGTTACCCATTTTTAAATTAAAGCCCTTTTCAGCAGGGAAAAAAACCAACCCACCAATTATATGTAATGGCTTCAGTGTTCCTTCTTTCTATTCTATCTGATTTAAATCAGTCTAAATGAAAAATCTTAGTTTTTGGGCTGCTTGCAGGATAAAAATTGCAGGCAGGAAAATAAAACAGAACCAAAAATCAGCAATTTCTCCAGAAATACAGGTCCAAAAAGCATGGAAGGAAAAAAAAAGCAGCACCAGCAGCCACCCAACCTGTGGCAGCACACGCCTGGAGCTCCCATCAATGTGTTTAAATCCTCCCTCTGTACAAACAGGGAGCAGAGTGCTGTTTTCATACATTTCTGAGGATGTTTGGAACAGAATTTTGCCTGCAGTGCACACTGGCTTCTCAACTCCTGATCAAAACTTGCTGCCTACGATGTGCAACAGCTCCAGCAATTCATCTTTTCCCTTCCCTTAGTTCCTATTCATCTCACATAGTGCCTTGCTACAGAGTCACTGACAGGTTTATATTGAATATGAAAGAGTTGCACACTGAAGAAAAAAACTGAGTCTTTACATAAATTACTCCAGTGCATTTCTTTTCACAAAAAAGCCACTTTAATCCACTTTCAGAGATCATTCTGCATGGTCAAAGTTTAGTATCTTTATTTTCAATCCTCAAAATAACTGTGAGCATCCTCCCAACAGACCCTACATGGTCCTGGGGTCCTTCCATGGAAACAAGGATAAACCAATGCACCCATCCTGTGGGGCTCACAGATTTCTTTCCCAAAAATCTGGAGCCACATTAGACAGTTCTGACATTCAGAACACAACCAGAAATTGCATCTATTTAACAAAACCCAGCCAGTCCCTCATTAAAATGATCGATTCACCAAGAGCCAGGATAAAGGACTGATGCCACTGGGAGTTAATTTTTATCACTTCCTAAGAAAAAGTGCACCTACTTAAATGTCCAGGGAGACACCAACACCAAAATTAGATAAAGACAGATGTAGAAGGTCAAACAATTCATGCAATGATTTCATATCCGTGAGAATTGTTCAGTCTCAATTTGCCCTATGTACTTTCTTTTGTTTTATGGGAAAAAAAAAAAAGCTAAGAGCTGCCTGGGAAGGCACAGGGATCACCTGAAATCCAACTTCAGGTGCAGAAAGTAAATGTGACAAGGCTGGTCTTGCCATAAATGTTTGTATTGCATTTTTAATAAGACCAAGCAGCAGCTGAAGTTTCATTTCCAACACAGGACATCACAATAATTTACATTAATAGAAATTCTTACCTGCCCGCTCTTTCAAGGAATACATCCCACTCTCATCCCACAAATCAGCCACATTCCTGCTCTGAGTGTGAGTGCAAGAGGGAAGCACAGAGCACGAAGGCTGAATCTGTTATGAAGCTCTTTCACTGCAGTTATTTTTATCAAACAAACTGAAGAGGTTTGGGGGCTGGCAAGAGGGAAAAAAATATCATCTCTAAATACAGCTCTCATCCGCCCTGCAGTCAGGCTGTAATCAGAAATAAATAAGTGTTTATCTTCAGAAAACGCCCAAGGCAAAGAATTGGTCTGGTATTGACAGAGCTGACGTCTCAGACCCAGCTGTTCTGTAGTTACCTGTCTCTTCCCATCCACTGAGAATCCTGTTTAATTTCAGGCTCCCAAGGCTGCTTCATTGACTCTCTGGAAAGACTGTGCTGCAATTTATTCAAACAGCTCTTACTCCACAGAGACACGAGGGTTTCCCTCCATGCAGAGCTCATTAGGGCGAGCACAGCACAGTGGTTCCATCACTCTACCTGAACACCAGAAAAAAGTTGTCTATTTCCCATCCCTGGAAGTGCTCAGGGCCAGGTTGGACAGGGCTTGGAGCAACCTGGGATAATGGAATCGCTTCACTGTGCAAAAGAAAATAAACCTTTAGAGTCAGTGTGCCAGCTGACTGTCACCCAAGGGAGAGGAGGAGAGCTGGTGCAGCACAGTTGGGTTTGCAGGAGGGGATCTGTCAGTGCTGAAGGGATATTTTAAGCCCAGCTCTTTGTCTCTTTGCATTGATTACTGGTCCAGAACCAGCACGTGGGGGAAAAATGTTCTGAGAGCATTTCCAACGTCCTGCCAAGCGTTTTCAGCCTTGACATGCTGTAAAATAGTGGGCATAACTCACAGTTATGAGCTACTCTGATTACCATCTTGTTCCTTTTACACATTTGATTTTCCTTGATTTTAGCAGCTGCTCCCTCAGGTTGATTTAAAGTGAGGAACATATTCCATCCACCATCTGATCTCTAATACTTTTCTGCCACTTTGCAAGGGGTATGCAGCACAAATTGCTAAATCCTGTGGGTTGTGAGAGATCAGCTGCTAATTTAAGGCTGCTTTTGAGGGATGAATAACATTGTATGGAATAAATAGAATTTGCATCACTTAATGTCTTCGGTTCCTGTTTATCTCATCCTGTGGTAAAATGGTTTTGGATGCAATAATGCAACCAAGTGGTATCAACTAGAATTCATCTGATACACCTTCACACTTCATATATAAGCAGTTTTTCTGAAAGGGGACCCATTCTATGTGAGGCTTAACTTTGCTTTAAACACAATAGAGTTACGGCAATTCTAGAGCAACGTAAATGCTTGCAGCTGCTCATTTGATTTTTTAGTGGCTGAGAAGGGATTTTCCTCCACCCCCAAGCTGAATTTTCTCCATAAACTTTACTATCTTAACAGAGTCATCTGAATTCTTTTTGTTGTGACTCATATACGGTGCCTTCTCTGTGAGACATGCATTGAAATGGATGGAAAAACGTATCTCATCTGTACATAAGTACCATGTAAGTGCTTTTGCATGAATAGGGCATTTCATCTTTCATCTAGTGCTGAGTGGGTGAAAGGAAACATACACAGCTGCATCCTGAAAAGACAAACTCAGCATTAGAGTCTGTCATTAAAGTTTCTTGTAAATTCAAACAAAAATTACTCAACTCAAACTATTCATTGATGCCAAATCACAACTGGGGCTTTGTTTCAGCACTTTAAAAAAACGCAACTCTGTTCCAAGCTTAGTAGTAACTTTTCTAAATGTTCAACAACTTTAATTCTTTAAGCAATGACACATCAGATAAACCTCAGTCCATTAACCAAGAAACCACTTTGTCCATTACAAAGTGCAGCAGACTCAGAGCCCAAAGTGGAAAACCCAAGAAAACTCTAAGTGTTCTCAAGAAATTTCTAATTAGTTATCTCTAAAATATCACCAGATAAAATTTTTACAGTTAACTGCTGGCTACACCTAATTAAGCAAAACCCTTTTGATATAATTTCATTATAGTGCTTCCAGCTTCTTAGAAAAGTGTTTATTCTGCAGAAGTCAGGCAACATTTACTTCCAAAGTCTCCCACCACTATTCCTAAGTGTTTCAGCAAAGGCTTGGGCTCCATCACTCACCCCTCTGTAGTCTGTGCTTTTAACTATACAAAAGTGCATCACATTTTTATTAAACAATTTATAAGATTCTATCATTCTGAAGAGATTTCTGCAGCTCTGCACCCCAGGCTTTGAGGTGTGTGTGGCTGGGAGAACACACTCGATGTGGAAGCTAAAGCCATTTGAAAATGGATTAAACTCTCCTGATTGTCCTCTCCTGTCTTCACACCACCACATCTAAAGAACAACACTTTTACCACAAGCTTCAAAGGAGTTCAAATATCAAATATTCAAAGTTCAAATATCCTAACTCACTGATTTCCACGAGTGGAGGAGAGAGGATGTGCTGCACTCTGCCACCAGCCTCTCAGAAATATCACAGCTCTTGGTGCTGTTCTCATAAAAGGGCAAAATCCAGCCCAGGAATCTTGCAGCTGCACAAAGCCCCCACTTCACAACAGTCATAACAAAAGGGAAAAATTCCATGCTACATATGAAACCCAGTGAGTAAATATTGTAAAATCCAGGACAATAATACGAAAATCTGTTCCTCAGCCACTGAACCATTGACTCTCTTCCTGCAGGTTTCTCTCGTGCTTGGCTTCAGTGTGCTTGTTTTCCACTTGGAAAGATCACAACCACAAATACCTTTTCATGCCTTACACTGCACTTAGCTGGCCTCCAGATTGTAAACAAACAAGATAAAAATCTGAGAATGTTCTTTACTCAATCTCCATGAAAAGAAACCGAGGGGAAAAAGAAATTAGAAAAGCAAACCCAAACCCCAACTCTGCATAATGATGAATGTACCAAGGGAAATTTGGCATGCACTCCCTCACACCATGCCTCTTCTGCAACATTTTCTGCAATATAAAGACAACATTTAGCTTAGCAAACTAGATGGTCTTTATTTGTGGGCAGAGGAAACCCAAAGCAAATGCTCCGAGAGACTTTTTTTTCCAATGGATATGTTAATTACTTAAATTCTGTTATTGGGAAACTGTCCCAAACTAACCTTCCACTCTCCTTCTGCTTCAACTGCAGAGGGGTCAAAATTCACTTTTTAAGGTTTTTAAGTGAGAAATTGAGAAAACAAAGCCCACCCTTGATGGAGCTCCAAGATAGCACAAGTGCCTTATTCAGATCCTTCCTGATCCTACCTGAGCACCTTTGGGGAGCTGCACAGGGACGCTGGGGACCAGGATGCTCCAAGATCTGCTCTGTGGGGCAGAGCATCCCCTGAGACAGCCCAGAGTTCTAAGGGTAAAAGAGCACAACTGCTCCCAAATGCCCTGCTCCAGCCAGAAATCTCTCACTGCCATGGAAAACCCCACGTCCCTGGAGGCAGCAGAGCACAAAAGTGACCAGTGGGAGGTAAAATGAGGTTTTATTTCTAAACTGCAGTGCTTGTTGATGTATTTGGTTCCAGACAAATAGAGGAGGACATGGAGTCGCTACAGGACATTGCAGCTGAAATGGCACCGGCGCTTGAAATAAACCCTTTGCTGAGGCAAATCACACAAGGAATCTGAAGTGACACAAATTCCATCAACTGCAGTTGGCAGCCAGATTTTCAAGAACAGATGCATGACTGTTAATGATAACCCAAAAAGCTGTTTCTAGTGCAGAAAGACTGAAACTGTTAACATTATAAAACTGCAAAGAGCTAGAAGTATCTCCAGAGTACACCCCACAAAATACTTTGCAGGAACTTACAAACTCCAACTTAAGCAGAATTAACATATCTAACAAAAAAATCTCCAGCAAAAATGCCTCCCAAGTTCTGAAACACATTTCCATCTGTTCAATTTCTCTGTTGCTGATGTTGTTTACCTTCAGTCAAAGATATGAATCTTTGATTTCATGAGATTAATGTAATGACTTGGTTTAGGCTGTTAATGCATTCAAAGCTCTCAGATATGCAGGAGACTAAGATGGCATCAAGAGCATACAGATCCATTTGGAGGGGATGTTTTTAATGTGAAATAAATTAGAAATTCCTTAATCTATTTCTGCAGCAAGGACTACACTTACATAAAAGCTTCCTGGGGTGTCCTAGGCTGGCAGAGATGGCTTTTAAGCCCATTTATTCCTTCTAAACACTGCTGTATAACCTAAATAATAACACTGAGGAAAACCCATCAAGCCTCATCAGGTTGTGGAAAATTAGGCATTCCAGAGCACCATCCTAGGTGCAGGAGAGAAATAAGTCTCACCACTGATAATTTGATTTAATTTGATGTTTTCCTGCATGTTTAAATCCCAGAAAATGCCTTCAGCATCCAAACCATTTATAATCAACGTAAGTGACTGCAGAAGTTCAGAATAATCTATAAACTCAAAAAATTCCACAGTTCTCCTCATTAGGTGAAAAAATAAATCACATGCTGATGACACACCTCAGTTGCATGGCTCATTGGTTTAAATTACACTTTGAGAAGAATAGCAGATCAGAATGAAACCTTACTATGAAACCTTTCTTTGCATATGAAAACTTGCATTTGATGTTATTCTTACTATTCCTCCTTTAGGTTACTTATGTGGGGCCAAGAAAACTGATCTGGAACAGACAAAATGTTTTATCCAAACATGGACAATTAAATACAACATGTATTATTTTATCAGTGTTTTTACAGAGATGCTTTTGCCCAAGGTGAAAAGCAATTAAATGGGAAACTGCAGCTGTAACCATTCATGCCATACACAGGAACCACAGAGTGCACCCAGATGTACCTTGGGGTTAGGTCATGGTCCAGAAAGGGTGTGGAACTCCCAACATCAATCTCAGAGTGCTTTTCAAAGGTGCTGCTCCACCTCTGGGGGACAAAATGACAGAGTTCTGACACGTGTCACCTGTAATAGCATTTGGAATAACACGATAGAAGTACAAGAAAAATCTGGATCTCCTAACTCACCATCCAGAATCCCATTACCTGGGAATTGAGGGATTTTGAATGAAATTCAGATATGTGTTTCACAAGACAGAAAGCCAGCAGCAATCCAATTTCTAAATAAACCACCTAAGGCAGACAGCATGGACTCTGACTTTCCCCCAGTAACCACATTAAACAGAATGAATTTCAGCCTTTCATAAGCTCAACAGACAGAGAAAGTGAATTTTCCCAGCTTCCCAAGCTGCAGTCATGCTCCCCATCCCAGAGCTGTGCCAGAATCTCCCTGCACAGCAGTGGCAGGGAGCGTTTTTGGGTCCAAAGCTGGCAGATGGCACTTTCAGGAGCAATGGTGCAAGACCTGCAGTAGGAAATGAAACCCTCCCTGTCATAAACAACCCCCAGTTAAGAACTGGAGCCCTCATTAATGTAATTGGTTTCATACGAGGTGCTAAAATACAAATTTGCTGCATTTAGAAGCCAACACTGTTTCTATTAGTTAAGGAGTGTTTTGCTCACCTCTATTTTTGCTCAAGCACAGAGGGAAAAGGGAGGGGGAAATGTGTCATGTACTCTGCCTCCAGCTAGAGAATGCCATGCTAGACTACATTTTTCACCTCAGATGAAAAATGAAGGCAGGTAGCCTTTCAGCACAGCTGCTCCTGAGGACTGAAATGGAAAATTATTTGGAGAGGAACTCGCACATCATTCACTCAGAGCTGTGGATTTACATCCTCATACCTGCATGAGATCCACAGAGTGAGTAGGACTCCATCCCAAGCTGAAATCTGAGGGAGGAGATATATTTAAAATTTCAAATGTAAAAAAATTACAAATTTAAAATGTAAAAACAAACTACAGTACTACCACTAGGTGGGAAAAAAAATCACTCAACATTATCCTTCAGGAAAACACTCAATTTTCAGCCTTTCTGCTTCAAGTCCAGCAAATTAAATTTCCTCTTTTTAATGGTGCTGCCTTTGAGTACAGGCCAAAGAACGAAAGAGCAGGAGGATTATGTTACCAGGGAGCAGAGAGAGGGTGTGCACCTCTCAATTTGGCATCTCTGGTAAGGGGAGGGAAAACCCACAGTGGAACAGACACACCCAGGACTGGTGAGGAATTGTGCCCTGCTCCAGCTCCCTGACACTGGCCATGCCCAGCCAAGCCAGGAAATCCAGCTTTGCCTTGGATACCGAGTGTTTTTCCTCTTTAGGGACACATCCCCACCCCACTTTGCTCCTCTTCTCCTTGAAGCCTTTAAACCTGGGGATGAGCTGCTCCACTCCAGAAGCAGATGTTGGGCTCTGATTTCAGAATTATTCCTTTCCCTCCCTCCACAAAGAATTCCACCTTCTGTATGACTTTAAAACTCCCCCCATTGCTTTTAACTTGGCTGACTATGAATATCTGTGTGAGCCACTGGCTGAGGTGCCTTTAATGACAGAACAGTTAATAAAAATAAAACCATCCATTCTGTAAAATGTGCATTCCCCCTCCTGAAAATGGAGTAAGCCTATTAATTATTTTCTTAAAGACTGACTCTCAAAATGGCACTCCTGACATTTAAGGCTCATAAAAAATGCAAGTCTGTCTGATCTGTGAGAAATGAGTTTATATGATCTATTTTAAGATGAAAATATTTATCAAGGAAGACAGTTGCCAGTTAGGAACACAAACAGAAACAAAGCCACTTAAAGTAAGTTGTCCTTTTTTGTTTTAATCTTTTCCATGCCAAGGACATGCTTCTCCCCAGAAGAGTGGTGCACAAAGTAAGTGACATCTGGTGGCTTTATGCTGTAATAGAATAAGGCACTTCATTTCAATGCTGTTAACCAAATCAGTTTTTAAATTTACTGCTTCTTAGCAAAGCTTTTCAGATGTTTTATTTATTTATTTTCATGCAGATACTTCTGAGGCCCCTGGGCATCACAATCCTTCTTGCAGGGTGACAACTGCTGTTATCCAATTAAAGTGGGACTGTCATATTCACATCAGGAAAAACACAACTCCACAAAGGAATTTGGAAGGCACAGGAAAAGAGCACTAAGATTTAGCTGGGCAGGATCAGTAAGAATCACATAGAACCAGGCTGTAAGAAAAGGCTGTGCAGAATTTTGTGAAGGAAATCCTTCACCTGGTCCAATTATTCACATGCTCAAAGTAATTAATATCAACTTAGGTCTCTCTGAATTGTCTTTCATTGGATTTTAATTAAACCCAAAAGAAACAGCTGCATTTTTCATTCTGAGTTCAGCAGCATCCTGATAGCTACAACTTTTACAAATTTGAAACAGCTTTTCCCCTTTTCATGCTTTATTGATCCTCAGCAATGGCCACATCTAATCCAGCCAAGCCTCCTGCACCTAAACCTGCACTCCAGACATAAAGCAATTACTACTCCACTTCAAACTCCTCCAGCCAGAAATACACTTCTCTTTCAGAAAGCCACAAGCCTCTCCTGGATAATTAATAGAAGTACTGTCAGCCAGCCTCAATTAAAATTACAAAACTGCTGGCACTGCAATATCAAGCCTTGCAACACTAATTTCTGCAGTAATAAGTATTTATGGGGGGAAAAAAATAACTGCAAGCACTATGTAACAGAAATGAGAGGAAAGATAAACAGACTCTAAATATTTATCAGCAGAGGAAGTCCAAAAATATAGCAGTAAAAATGGAGCGGATGGCAGCTAAATCCAGACCATGGAGGGTTCCTCGAAGGATGTGCAAGGAGGAACTTCATTTTCAGCTTGACATGGCCAAATCTAATTAATTCCTTCCTCCTATTCAATTGCTGCACAGAAACCTCCTGATGCCAAAAGGACAAATCTAAAAATGTCCCCAAAGCCATGCCTGAAGGCTGCATTTCTACCCTGCAGCAGTGCAGTAAATAAAGAGTTGGACTTTGGGGCTTTTCCATCACTTTTAAGGCCTAAATATCCTTAAGAGGAATGTCCACCTGCAGGCTTGGCTTCCCTCAGCACTGAAAGGGGGCTCCACATCTGCAGGATCTCCATGAAAAGGGGCCTCTGGGACAGCACAGCTACTGATGGATTATTTCAAAGGGAAATATTATTTCCTGCTCACATTCCCTCATCCCCACCAGACATTATCTTCACCTCGAGCCCTCCTGGCTGAGCTAAATAACATATGCACAGAAAAGCACAGCTGAATGGCTTTAGCTCCAGCCACTCATCAAGAGGAAAACTTTTAAAGATCCCATTTCAATTTATTTTTTTGAAATGCTGGCATGCTGAAGTCAGCAGGAAGACATTTCAGTGACTTTAATGAAGGCAGAGGTTCATCCAGAGAATTGCTGTCTGAAATGAACACAGGGTTTATGTTATCTCATTTGAAACCTTCCAAGTTTTCTGCTAAATGCAACTTAATGATATTTGCTATCTTGGAATTATTTGCTGTCACAACACAGAAAGGAGGGTATTAAAGTTGTGCACTGTAAAATGTTTAGTGATGATGGATGGGATACTCTTGTTTCACTAACAGGCATGTTTTTAATGCATAAATATTAATTGTCATCAAGTGCCTGTTCATTTTGCAGTTTTGGAAAGCTTTAGCTTGTAGGAATTGTAATAGTCCAAAAAAGATACTGTTGGCATTTACATATTTATCAGCATTTTCATGGCACATTTTTAGGACTTTTCTCTCTTTTTTTTATTTTTTATTCATTATCCAATGTACCAGCACAGCAAGACAAAAAAAAAAAAAGGAAAACTGGAGAGATTACTACACTCACTTAATGGGTATCATTACAGGAAAACACTATCAAAACTCAGCAGAGGCTTTTTATGCATTCCCCTGTATTACAGCAGAATGAGTGACTGCACCATTCCGGCTCTGCTGCTAAACCAGGAGAATGCTCAATGTGTGCAGCTGAAGCAGGGATGAGCAGCAGGTGAGTGGAGCCATCTGAGAGAGTTACTGACCCCAGGCAAGGCTGCTCCCTGACAAGCTCTGCAGGGTTACCCAGATTTCCCAGCCTTGCCACACTCCTTGCTGAGCACTGGGCTCTGAATCCCTCCAAAACAAATGGAAAACTCTTCCCACTCCCACGTCCTGCTCCCCTCACACCAGTGAGGCCCAAAAGGTGAATTACTCCTGATCCAGCCTAATGCCGGATAAATCCACGTGGGATTTCCATGGATACCAATTTAGATTGCGTTTACTCTGCTGTGTATTTTCATTTTGCTGATCTCCTCAGAAACACCCAAAAACCTACTCTGAAGGGTTAAAAACTTCCCTATTTAAAATCACCTGATGTCAGACTGTGACAGTGTTGGCAGGGGTCTTAGGATGAGGCAAGAGATGAGGATCTGACTCCATGTTTCAGAAGGCTGATTTATTATTTTATGATATGTATTATATTAAAACAATACTGAAAGAAGAGAAGAAAGGATTTCATCAGAAGGCTGGCTAAGAATAGAAAAGGAATGGAAATGATAACAAAGACAGTCTGGAGAGCTAGACTGTGATTGGCCATTAATTAGAAACAACCACATGAGACCAATCACAGATGCACCTGTTGCATTCCACAGCAGCAGATAATCATTGTTTACATTTTGTTCCTGAAGCTTCTCAGGAGAAAAAATCCTAAGAAAATGATTTTTCATAAAATGTGTCTGTGACATCAGACAAATTTTTATTTCCTTTTTCCTCAGCGAGAGGATCAGCTCAGATTCCACCCCTCCCTTCTGCTCACCTCTCACATCTCAGTTCTTGTTTTAAAAGATGGTATAAATAGCCTTGCAAAGTAATTCTAATACTAAGTGTCAAGTGCAATAGTGGTTTCATTCTGATTTATCCTTATCTGATCCTCAGGCAAGTTAATCCTGAAGCTGAGAAAGTGTTTTCAGAGCTTTATAATTGATGAAACTTTTCATCTAAATTATTTACTTTGCGAACAGCTCCGATGAGTCGCTCAGGGCATGAAGCTGTAGTACTCCATGCTGGAGTGCTCAAGAACATGTTTTTGTCTTCTTAAATTAACAGCCCATCACTGCATCTCGTGCTGCAGTTTCTATTGGCAGTCTTTAACACACAGCAGGGTTTTTATCTGAATTTTTATCGCCTGCAATGGATGCAGTTACAACCCAGATGTCTCGGTGTTATCCCAGCCCGGAGTTCCAGGGAGACACAAAGCAGGCAGAGGATCCCTGATCCTGAAAGTGTCAATCTCACAGTGTAAACCAGTGTTCCTTCCCTGGAATTACCGGGGCACGGGCTCCACACCTGATGGACAAAACCTACTCCTCTTCCATTGCATCAGCAGCACCCAAAATCCTTTCTAGAGGTGGCCCCAGGAAATATCCTCAGGCTTCAGCAATCCCAAGGAAGACCTGCATATCCGCAGCCCTAAAAATGCACCAGGAAGGGGTGCAAGACAGGAGCAGGAACCCAACCACCAGCCTAAGACAGTGAAATACATCTACAAAATGATGAACTTAAAAATTTGAGATTCATTATCCATTTAATTTACTTAGCATTACCAATATCTGTTTAACATTATCTAATATCTACAGAGCTGAGCAAAAAAGACAAATTACAACTAAAAAGCAGCCAAAATCAAAGAGGCAGGGAAGGAATATTAGATAAGGTGTTTGATGGGCTTGCAAGGAAGTGTTGGTTTTAAGAGCTGCTAAAAGAATTTCAGGAGATGAAGCTCCCCTGTGAGGAGCTGGGCCTGCAGGCAAACCCATCTCATTATGTGATACATTCTCCTAATACACTATTAAACCATCCTTCTCCACTTCCTCCTATTTCCAGCTTTACACAGACAAACCTCCTGGCTGCCCTAGTCAGAGAGTCCTTTTTCTTTGGATTGATAAGTTCTGGCACTCAAACCATTATATCCCAATTTAGGCATAGCAAGGTTGACACTGCGCTCATATTTCCTCCAAATTATGGGTAAGACCCTGCAGAATCCTGATTTCTGCTACTTTTTTTTTTTTCCTGAGGTCTCTCCTATTTGTTGGTATCTCATTACTCATTTGGTGCCAGTTCTAAAGCACTTGAATTAAGTGGTTTTTCTCCACACTGTTCCAAGACCTGAAACTGGGCAAACCATCCAATATTACAAACTCACATCCACGTGCTGCCCATCCTCAGAGCACTCCTTCAACACTGTGAGGCTTCTTCCATCTCCTGAGTACACATGCTGCACATAAATCTTTATATTTCTTTGCCTTTGTATCTTGTAGAGTTTTTCATTTTTCAAAGCAGTCTTATCTTGTTTCCTCTGTATGACTTTGAACTTTGCATTTTATCTTCACTCTTGTCTGACCTCAGAGTTCTTCCCAGCTCAAGCTCACCTGTAACTCAATGACTTATTTGAAAGAAATGACCTTCCCTCTATTCCATGCAACCCTGAGAAGTTACAAGTCTAACTTCAACTTGTATCTAAGCCAAACACCAATAAATGCAAAAACCAAAGTAAAATATAACAATACAAAAGCCTTTTTCACTCTCATCAGTTTTTCTAATTTTATGGTTAGATAGCAGGGTACATTCACCCACACTGAAAATCAAGGTTTTTCTACAGGAAAAAAATATCTCCTCATGAAACTTATTTTTTCCTACTGGAAGGCGTGAAGCAAATGGAAAATGTCAGTTTGAGTATTTTGCTATTTAGGTACAGATCTGCACCTTTTACAGTGAGGAACAACCCACCTTAGATACAGATTTGGCCCAAAACCCCATTTATTTATAAAACACTGAGCTTATTTTATGAGTAAATGATGGCATAGTAAGTTTTAGAACATTAAGTGTGTATCTGGTGCTGCTTCGTATATAAACAAGCCTGGCTTGCTCCCTTACTCCATCCCATCAGTTCTCCACAGAATTGGGTTCTGGGATCAGTTCTCCACAGAACTGTGTTCATTTCCAAGGAAACCCATGGCACAGGAGGCAGCCACATGCTCCCCACCATCCCCAAGGCTGCAGGGGCTGTGGCTGCACACCAACAGAGGAAGGGTCACACCGTGCCTGGACTTGAGGTGGGCACCTCATTTTTGGTGAAGGACAGAAGGAAAGCAGCAGCCAGGTGCTGAGGTTTGGGAAATGAGTGTTTCAGGCTGTTGTAGGAGTTGGGGCAAGGTGGATTTGAGAAGAGGCAACAGGTTGGGGCTGGAGGGTTGGTGCAGGAGAGGTCAGAGTGATCAGAGGGATGGAGCATCAGTCCTGTGAGAAAAGGCTGGGAGTGGGGTGTAGCTATGATATTTTCTGAAAAATCCTTTCCTCAGGATTTTTTTCTCCTGAGAAGCTGAGAGGCCTCAGGAACAAAATGTAAACAATGATTATCTGCTGCTGTGGAATGCAACAGGTGCATCTGGGATTGGTCTCATGTGGTTGTTTCTAATTAATGGCCAATCACAGCCCAGCTGGCTCAGACTCTCTGTCCCAGACACAAACCTTTGTTATCATTCTTTCTTTTTCTATTCTTAGCCAGCCTTCTGATGAAATCCTTTCTTCTATTCTTTTAGGATAGTTTTAATGTAATATATATCATAAAATAATAAATCAAGCCTTCTGAAACATGGAGTCAGATCCTTGTCTCTTCCCTCATCCTAAGAGCCCTGTGAACACCACCACAGTGGGGTGTTCAGCCTGGGGAAGAGAAGGTTCCAGGAAGACTTCAGAGCATCTGAAGGGGCTCCAGGAGAGCTGGAGAGAGACAAGGGATGGAATGACAGGAGAAGAGGAATGGCTTCAAAGTGACAGAAGGCAGGGTTGGATGGGATATTAGGAAGGAATTGTTCCCTGTGAGGGTGGCAGGCCCTGGCACAGCGTGCCCAGAGCAGCTGTGGCTGCCCCTGAATCCCTGGCAGTGCCCAAGGCCAGGCTGGATGGATTTGAGGCAACCTGGGACAGTGGGAAGTGTCAGGGTTGGAACTGGATGAGCTTCACATTCCCTTCCCACACAAACCAGTCTGAGATTGTGATCTCTGTGTGCTGCCACCAGAGGGGACAGAGTGTGCCTCGCTCCTGTCCACATCCACCACCTAACCAGGCCTCTCATCCTCCCCACAGCTGCCCTGGCACTGCCACCAGCACAACGTTTTTCCTTCTGTTTCTTCTTGCAAGGCATCACCTGCCTCCCTCCCCTCAGAGGATGCTCCTCAAATCTAAAGCTTACAATCCACGTTCAACAGCTGCTGGAAACCAGGTGTAACATAAATTAATAAATATTCCATGGAAAAGCTACATTAACTGCTTGCCCCTGAAGTGCTGTTTAGTGGCATGTCAGGCACAGCTGTGTAATCAAAGGATTACAGAGCTCCCATTGCAAGGCTCTCCACCTCCTCGGGAGCTTCCCTGGCTCCCTCTCCTGTAAAAACCCAGCCCAGGCACCAGGACAGAATTGTAATCATGTCTTTGAGCCTGGGAAACACAACCCAGCAGGCTGTGGGGACAAACACTACATGTTTTCTGTCAGATACACAGGCAGCCACACAAATTTTAAAGAGAACAGGTCAGCAAAGCTCTAAATCATCTAGAATTTTAGTGAAATTGCAGTGTAAGGGGAGAGATGGGTGCAGTTCAGGCTGCTTCAAAACAAGAACTTGTAGGAGGTTACAGATCCCTTCCCCTGCACAGACTCCAGATCTGACACCTCACTTGGTCAGCAAGCAAAACAGGGCACTTCACTGAAAACATAAATAAATAAGAAATGCTAATTTGTGGCAGAAAGTGGTGAAAAAACTGCTCTCTTATTGGAACTCTACCATGGCTTTCCACAGCACTTTGGATTCTTCTAGCTGAGCAACAAAACTCCAGCCAAGGACTGTGGTGGGAATTTAGATTTACCCCTCCCTGTGGGAGGTATGGAGGAAACCAGGTGGGTTAAAGGGGAAAAAGGGAGTCTAAAACCAGCAATTAAGCCCAGATCAAATCAGGGTGCATCTTCTGCAAACCCTCTGGGATGTTTGAAGCAGTGTTCCTCAGGTAAGTACCCAGGGCAGCACTGAGTGATTTAAGAGCACATCCCATTGGAATTTCTGACTGTGGGATATACATTAACTGCAGGGGTAATTAGGGGGGAGAGGGGGATATCAGTATCTGTTTATGTCATGGTTTTTCTTTACCTAAGTGATGCATCTGTGCTGGAAGAGAAGCACAGCTGGGTGTTCCAAGTTCCTAAATCCATGTGTCATTTAGGTGAGATCAGCCCTCTGCTGCCAGCTCACCTCGGGACAAATTCCATCAGCACCCGGTGGTGACACAGCCCTGAGCTACAGCACTGAGATTTTGCTCTGTGCACATATAAGGAAGAAATCAGTGCAGGAAAAGTAGTTTATAAAAGGAAGGATTCCCTTCCTAGTCAGCAGAGGAATTCCACAAGAAATCCTTGGCAGAGTTTGCTGCCACCCCACTTGATCTTCAACACAAACCAGTGCTTTGAGGGGTGCTTTAGTACCAGCCCATCCTCAAAACTGAGATCACCTGGGCTGCCAACAAAAGCTTTGAGCACTGAAACTCCCCCTTCTCACAGAGCTCCTGCTTGAAATAATGTTAAAATAGAACATAAGCAGTACCTTATTTGCATCTCTGTGATTATGCCTACATGAAATCCCTGCTCATGCTGCTGGTGGATTACACACCTTCATCCTTCCCCTCCAACCACATGAAATAATTCAAATATGAGAGCCTGTTTCACCCTTCTCATTTATATGATTTCCAGATACCTGCTTTTAGTTTAGCAATGAAGATAAAAATCCATTACTGCCTTCCATTGCATTAGTGGAATTAAGTGTTTTGCAATGTAAATCTCCACTGTTTGATCATGTTCCTTTTACAAACCACCAAATAAAACACTCTGAATTTGAGATTAGTCCTCCTATGACAAAATCTGAACCATAAAACTATTTTCCTATTGATTTCAGAACTGCACAGTGGCGGCAACTCACAGACACGGGATCTAAGTGCTATTAAAAAAAAAAAAGGAAATAAAGAAGGTGGTTTCACTACTAAATCTTCATACAAGTAGTCTTTCTGCATTCAAATTGATTTTCTTTCTTTTGGCACGTGAAGAGCCAGATGAATCCTTTGACTCAATGCCCAAGAGTGAAATGGCACCAGCAGCAGCAGAGAAGCTCTCAGGGCACGAGACGTGTGACAACATTTTAATCACTGACAAAAAGAGGCTTCAAGGCAGCTACTCTGTTAGTGTTTGCTGGTTTTAAGTGAGATTCACTATTTGTGAGTGACTGTATATAAAAAACATATCTATGTCTATAAATAGCACAGATATAAATATATATGTATGGTTCATGTCCACTTGGGGATGTTTTATTGGTGGAAATTTCCCTCTCTGCCAAAGATCAAGCAGTCCCCAGTCAGTATCAAGTGCAGTGCTGTTCAATCAGGTGTTTGTTTATCCAAACGAGCACATACCATTTGCAGTTAAACCTTAAAAATATTTATTTTTCATGAACAGTTCCAGCAAACTTTGAGATTTAATCTGTGATGTGCCCAGCTGGCCACTCCGCTCTCTCTTTTACATCTCAAAACACAAAAGAACGTGTTTGTTCTACAGGAGATGATGATGACGATGGGGTCTTGGTCTGGCTAACAATTCAAGAAGTGAAACCATTCTGATGTCATATGCAAGGAAGTCAGTGTGAAGGGGACTTTAGGCCATAGAATGATGTAAGAAATAAAATAAGAAATTGTTTAAAATTCCAAATCTGAGAGTTTGGTAGGTGTTTGGATGCACCATCCAAGCAATACTCTCACATATCCTATTAACCTACAAATCTGTCTGTGCCTAAGACACTGAGATCCCTGCAGAGTACGGCCGTAGTATTACAATGAAGCAGCGGAGGAAAATTTAAAAAAAAAAAAAAAAAAAAAAAAGAAGAAGAAGAAAAAGAGAAGCCCTTACATGAGACCGCCAAAGTTCAGCTGGTGAATTGTGAATTGTTGCTTAACAGACTCTGACCATAATAACCCGTCACTGAACCTTGCCTGCATTCTCAGCAGCTATGAAGCTATTTTTAACAGCCAGCAGCTTGCATTTCAGAAATCCCCCTTTTCACCCAAAAACACTCGCAGCGATGGGCAGCGTGCACGCCCCGCTGGTTCCTGGGTGGGATGCGCTCCGGGATGGAAAGGCTCTTCCACAGAGCCCCCGGACAAGTGTCCGCTGTCCCCGAGCCCCGCACGGCTGCGGGCAGTGACAGCATCGCCCTGTGCCCGGTCTGTCCGCTGTCCCTGCGGGTCCCGGGAGCACGGCCCCGCTCCTGCCGCCTTTCCCCGCTCCCGCCGCGGCTCCGGGATGCCCTGGCAGCGCCCCGGGTGCCGCAGCCCGCGGGGAGCGGGGACAGCCCCGCGTCCCCCGAGCCGAGCCGAGCCGAGCCGTGCCGTGCCCGGTGCTGCCCAACTTCTCGCAAAGTCCCGCTGCCTGCAAACTTGGGGAGCCGCGGCCTGGGGACCCCCCCCGCCTTCCCACCATCCCATCTCATCCCATTCATTCCATTCCATCCCATTCATCCCATTCCATCCCATCCCCGCGCTCCTACCTCCGCCGCCTCGGCTCGGCTCTGCTCTGCCCCGCGCCCGCCGCCTCCGCCGGCTCTGCCCTGGGGGAGGGGGGTGGAGGACGAGGAGGAGGAGAGGAGGAGGAGGAGGAGGAGGAGGAGGAAGGGGGAGGAGGGAGCAGCCCCGCCGCTCCCCGGCCGCGCTGCGCAGCCCGGGAGGCGGAGTGCAGCGCTGGGCTCTGCCCCGCGGCTCCCGGGAGGGCAGGGGGTGTCCCCGGCATGGGGGTGCGGGGATGGGCCGGGAGCAGAGCGGGGGATGCGCCGCGGAACCCCCCGGGATGGGAGTGCGGGGATGGGCTGCGAGCAGAGCGGGGGATGCGCCGCGGAACCCCCCGGGATGGGATGCAAGCATCCCCCGGCCATCCCCCACCATGGATGGAGAGAATCCAGGAGGAGATGGGCCCCTCCTGAGCCCTCCGAAGGGAATTGGGGCTGTCCCGTGTGCCGCTGTGCAGGTAAAGGCCAGCCCGAGGAGACTCAGGGCACGGCTCGGGTGCTGCTGAGGCTGGGGACAGACCTGTCCTGCTGCACACCTGGCGGGCTGCAGACAGCATCCTCTGCCCTGCTCCGGGCTCAGAACGGCAGCAGCACCACCAACGTGGCTAAAGAGCCAAAATCTTCTACTCAGTTAAATGCAAAGTTCGTTCTCAAACAAGAGATCCTACCAAAAAAAAAAATATATATATATGTTTATTCATATATGTGTAAAGTGACTATACCTAAAAACTGTCAAACTGTCAGAGAGCAAGCTGAGATTGAATTTTAAGAAGGAATTGTTCAGGGTGGGCAGGCCCTGAGAGTGCCCAGAGCAGCTGTGGCTGCCCCTGGATCGCTGGCAGTGCCCAAGGCCAGGTTTGGCTTGGAGCAGCCTGGGATAGTGGAAGATGTCCCTGCCCATGGCAGGAGGGTTGCAACAACTTTGGGTCTTTAAGGTCCCTCCCACCCCAGACTGTTCTGTGGTTCTGTGATGATAAATTTATGGTTAAATGTATAGTCTGGTGATTAAATCTGTGACGCACACACATCCTTTCTGAGATGCAGCACACACCATTTCCCTCAAAGGTTTAATGCAACACTTGCAACGCCAATGTTATCCAAAGGAAAACTCTTCATATTTCCCTCCTGACACTGTTAAGCTTAAATCCACGTGTTTAATGTTCAGCAATATTATTTCTAAGAGCTTGAAGTGATGAAGCACGAGCTGAATATGAAAGAACAGTGAATTCTCTATTTTAGTACTTCCTTTTGTAATCAAGCCCATCTTTGGTTTTAACTTTCAGAAACATCTAAAACTCAGCTCTGTGGGAATCTGTTTTGCAGTGAAACCATATGAACCTTAATAGCAAAATGCAAAGCAGAAGTTTATAAATTACACAGCAGGTGATTGTGCACCTGTAAGACCATACAAGAACTTTTAAAACCTTTTAAAAACCACACATGCACACATTTCCTACAGCACCACGTATGCATCTCTGTTCAGGTCACATCTGCATCTCACCTGGCTTTTAGGGGAAAAAACCACTCAGAATAAAGACCCTGATGAGGTGACACCTGTGATTTATAAAATACTCACACATATTCAGCGTTTCTGTTCTGAGTTAAATATGCTGCCCTCCAAGGCCTTTTTTGGCCTCGTGGGATGCTCTGAATAGCAATTATCCTTAGCCAGATTTCTGTGTAATTACACTCCCTTCCTTTTTCTGTATTTTTAAATAACAAAAAAATCAAAGAAGCTGTCATGAAAACAAGATCTTCATTCCCTGGGGAAGTCTCTGTTTGCATTATTCCTCACCAGGCAGCAGCTGGAGTAGAAATCTTGGTGGTGTTTTCCACACGTGGTGCCTCAAACTTCCATAAAGGCACTCCATGAAGGCTGAGTCTGCCCATCTCACAGACACTGGAGAGAAGGGGAGGAAAACACAAACTTTAATGGCATGATAAATCCCTCTCCAGGAACAGTGTTACCAGGAAAAGTCACAGAATCATAGAATGGTTTGGGTTAGAGGGACTTTAAGCCATGGACAGGGACACATTCCACTGTCCCACGTTTTTCCAAACCCATCCAACCCATGCTTAAACTCTTCCAGGGATGAGGCAGCCACAGCTTCTCTGGGCACCCTGTGCCAGGGCCTCACCACCCACACAGGGAAGAATTTTATTTCTAATATCCCATCTAACCCTGCCCTTTGTCAGTTTGGATCCATTACCCCTTGTCCTGTCACTACACGCTCTTGTAATGATTGCCAGAGGAAGGAAAATCAGAATAAACAGCCTGAAAATCTAAAAGCTGAGAATGACCTTTAATTCTCATGATTCAGAGTTCAAAGAGGGAGGAAATGAAGAAGTTTCAATATAGAAATTATAGTAGAGCTATCTCTGACTAGATTGGTTTTCATAAAAAGAAAGGTCCTGACCTCCACCTCTGTAAATCTGATTTCTGCTGGTTGCCATGCTTACTCTGCAACATATGAAGAATCATCCCACTTTTGAAACAAGTTTGTACATATTTCTTAGCTCTGAGCAGGCTTATGTGGTGAAAAAAGATGGGCGAGTCCTTTAGCAGTGTTGAAAAGCAGGCCTGCAATTAGTGGTGCAAACCTGTGAATTTAAAAGGTGATTTTTTTAACCATGTGAGTCCTTTCTCCTTGCTGCTGGCTGTGGCTTGGGGCAGAAATCTGGTGGACAGGTCCAGTGGCTGTGTTTGCCAGTAGCAGAGCTGTGCATTTAGAGCCAGATTAAACTCTGGGATAAATAAATCAGATTGTGTCCTCAGAGCACCGCTGTAATGGGATGCTAATCCCAGGAAAAGGGCTGCTTTTTCTCCACGTGCCTCTCCCAGCATCTCTGGGTTGTTCTCACAGAGAGGGCTCAGAAATGCAGATGTTTCTGCTTTGTGCTTCCTCTCTCCCAAACTCATAAAGCGGAGGAAGGAGTTCATTGCCCGCAAGGGCCGAGGAGGATTCTGCTTCCCACTCCAGCTGCTTTTGGGGAGCCCTTTTCCCATGACCTCCCTCCCCAAGCAGTGCTTCCCAAAGCCCTTCTCAAGGGATGCTGCTGCAGGGTGCCAGCACAAAGGGATATCCCTACATCAAATCCTAATTCCACCAGAAACAGACGCAGGCAGTGACAGGAAAAACTAAAACTTCCCCAAAACATCTCAGTCCCCTTTGTGCCACGGGCTCCCAGGATCAAAGGGACCTTCAACATTCCCTGAGAGACACCTCAGGACTCCCCTTTCTCAGGAAAAGCAGAGGTGTGGTGGAGCTGGAAGCAAACAACTTCCTGGGGAAAAAAAAACCAAAAAACCCTGTAAATCCAGCGGGAGTTTCCATGCAGTGAGCCTGGAAAACCACCAGGTGCTATGGATGCTGTATTTAACAGCTCAGCGCTGAGCAGAGCCACAGCTCAGCCTAATCCCAGCCCAATTCCACCCCGATGGATGCAGGCTGGGTTTAGGATGTGCAGCCCCAGCCCTCCAGCACCCCCAGAGATGGTTTCAGCTCTTCTCCCACCTCCAAGGCTGGGAGTTGGTGCTGTGGGCAAATTGCTATTCTTAGTCGTCTGCTCTGCCATTAAAATATTGGTGCAATTCTCACTGGAATTAATGGAATGTGTGTATTTTATAGAAATGCATTATTACTCTCATTTTGCCCCTGGTATCCTGGCAACAGGCACATTCACATCACTAATTTCATATCTTGTACATCCTTCAGCTCTGAGTAAAGGGTAAATCAACCTTCAGATACTCTGAATGCTTTTTTTTTTTTTTTTTTTTTTGCTGTTTTCCCAACTTGGGCTGGGAATTATTTCTCTTGGCATGCACATCCTTGGAATGCCTCTGGGAATTCATGCTCAGCCTTTAATTGAAGACAATGCCTTTGTCCCTGGAACAGGCAAAAATTAAAACTGAAACTTGGTTAGGTAAATGTGGCAGAATCTGGTTTCCCACAAATGGTCTGTTAGATTTTAATGATTTTTAGATTTCAGTTGCCTTTTGCCTGATGCCATCCTTTCATCCTGAGCTGTGTGTCCTTCAGCACCCTCAAGAGCTCCCTTTTATTGGTGATCTTTATGCCCTCCAAGTACTTGTTGAAGGGTATCATTCCCCTCTTAGTCATCATTTAGCCAAGTGATGCATATTAAGTTCCTTTAATCTTCACTCATAACTCAGTCTCTTCCGACCTTTAATCATTTTTATTACTCTTCTTATGAATTTCTTCCAATTTGTCTGCATCTCTCTGGCAATGAGGCACCCAGGATTTACTGCCTTGTTTTAGATATGCTCTCCCTGCAGCAATGCAGAAGATGCTACCTCCTGCTACTTTCATCCACCACTGATTTAGCAATATGCTGGAGTTGTGAGGTGGCTGGGAATCAATTAAAATAGAATTTAAATGGCTCAGTGCTCAGAGTTACTATAATTCTTTTGTGGAGCCTTGGAGCCTGGGAATACCTGCTGCTTCTGGAAGCACGTGCTTGTGATTCCCAGGGCAGGCAAAGCTTTGAAACCTGCTGCATGCACAGCCCTGTGAGCCTCTGATGGGATCTGAAGGAGGAGTTATGATCCAGAAGACAGCTGGAGATGGGTTCAGATTTTGGCATTCACATTCTCTGAAAAATCCCTTCGCCGAGGATTTTTCTCATGAGAAGCTGAGAACCCTTAAAGAAAAAGGAAAACAATAATTATCTGATTTGTCTCTCCTGTGTTTTGCTCCTTTGGAATGTGTCTGGAGATCGTTTACCCACAGGTAATTGTTTCACTGGTTTCATGTGAATTGTTTTGACTCTTTGGCCAGTTAGTGCCAAGCTGTGTCAGGGCTCTGGAAAGAGTCAGGAGTTTCCATTATTATCTTTTTAGCCTTCTGTAAGTATCCTTGCTGTATTCTTTAGTATAGTTTAGTTTAGTATTCTTTAATATAGTATCACAAAACAATAAATTAGCCTTCTGAGAACATGGAATCAGATTTATCATTCCTTCCCCCCACAGATACAATCCAGATTGGCACCAGGAACAGCTCACACTGCTCCTCCCAGAGAGGTGACAGCACCCAAGGGCTCATCACAGCACTGGCAAAACTGAGGCAGGCAGCAGCCCAGAGCGTGACATTAGGTTGCTTCAAGCTCTGTTTGAATAGTTTGTTTCAATAAAATACTAAAAAAACCCAAAACTCTTTAGAAATCCGCACTGCTTTTGAGCCTTGCTTAATGAAGAGCTTGAGGTAGCTGAGCAGCAGATTAAATGATGAAAGAGGCTCTAAGCCTTCTCAGATCTGCTAAAATGATCAGGTGGCTTCTGTGTCCCCACTGTCATGTCTGGCTTTGATTCAAGGCACACGCTGGAGTCCAGAGGATCTCTGCTCCTGGTTCTCTTTTCCCATCTGAGCAACCCCCTGGTTTCACATTGCCCTGCTGGAAAAGGAGGGAAGGCTGTCACTCCTGGGGCTGTTTAGTTCCTCTTACAGAACATTTTTCCTTTTCTGTCCCATACGCAAGCTGTGGCTCTCCAGGTGTATTTTGTGTTCTCACATTTGGTCCCTGAGCCTCTGGTAGGGAATTTAAGGTCATTGGGCTTTTACATTCACACTCCAACGCCCTGAGTTTTCACTTTCATGTCATTTATTACTCCTCCTCCAGCCTCAGAATTCAAAATGAAGCGTTTAAAATTTGATCAGGGATGTGTTCTAATGAGTGCTTGGATTATATGTGTGGCTTGTTTCCTTAAGTGATTTTTACCCTACCCAGAAAAAAACAAATTAACTGCATTATATAGGCTCTTTTCCCTACATACCCGTCTTTTCCCCTTTTCCATCTGTTGCTCTTCATTCATGAAGTTCCTTGCAAACCCCAGCCTTCAACAGTGGCTCAAGAATTAATAAAACAGCTTGTGGCATGAAGCACATTTACATACAAGTCGTGTGAGTGCACATATGAATCTTTCCTTAAAAATTATTTACGTTCTGGACAAACATTTCAAAGTGCTGAGGGGGAAAAATGTTTCTTTTAGCCATAATTTATAAATATTTCAAGTACCAAGGCTGGTTTGTTAATGTTGAGTTTGTGGGGTCTACTTGTATAGACATGGCCTGTGCCATCCTGATTTTTCCTTCAGGAGCAGAGGATGGGCCCTGCCCCTGTACAACTGCAAAGTGATTAATTTCCAAGCCTGCTTTTGCTGTATTAGCCTTCATTTTACATACACAAATAAAGTAATTTAACTTGTTAGATGTTCTATGAAAGGTACCAAGATAGACCAACTGTCTTTACCTTCAAAGTTATGAAAACCATTATTAAAAAGATCTATCACGTAACCTCCTTGCTGACATAATGATAAATGTTTCCTGCGAGTGTTATTCTACCTTCTAATTTCAGAAAAATTAATATACCTTTTTTCTGCCTCTTTTTTTTTTCCTTTTTTGCTAGCTGAGGCCTTGTTACAAAGCCATTTTAATTTGCAATCATTCTTCCAGTGCACCTGCCATGATAGAGCTGATAAACACTTTCTTAGATGATAACTTTTAATGACTGCCAGAATTGCAAACCGAGTTCTGGCTTCAGGAAGAATGCCAGAGATGGCAGAAAACTGAGAGACAGAAGAAATAGAATGGGAGGGATGCACTTCATGCAATAATTATATTGAGCAAGCAATTTGGTCTAGTGGAAGGTGTTGGGGGTTGGATGAGATGAGCTTTAAGATCCCTTCCAACTCAAAACATTCTGTGCTTCTGTGATTATCTATTCTTACTGCATTTTATTTTTTTCTGGTAACTTCCTACTCACACAGTTAAAACACTGCCACGCTCGAATCCATCAAAAATCTCTCAGTTTTTCCTTTTTCCCAGTGCCTGAAAGCTGAAGCACAAGAGCAGGGTTCCTGCACACTGCTGCTATCTTGCTGAATCAGGCAGTTTGGGGCAAAGCCAACTCCTGTGACTCCTGTGGCCTCGCATGAGGAATTGCTTCTGTTGGAGAAGCGTTGACCATTTAATATACACTGCTCATGACTCACCATATATTCCCAGAGCACTTGGAGGTATTTCCATGCTGTCTCTGTATTTTTACAACCTAAACATATTCCCCTGGAGATTTATGCAGCTTTACATTCTTTCCTCTCATAGACATTTGCAGGAGTTTTATGAGGAAGCGGAGAGGGAGCCTAAGCAGCTCGCTTAATTTAGCACAGTCCTGTCCTTTCCAGTTCACCCACCTGCAAAATGGGAATAATAATAAGCACTTAAGGGAGAATATTCACATGTCTAGCTTGAGACCTTTAATGTTCATCTCTCCAGAGGCTCAGCAGAGAGAAACAGCTTCTAATTCAGATGCTTTGGATGGGTTTCTAATGGAGCTTACTCCTCTTGTGGCAGCCAGGGAGACCAAGTTCTCATCTCCCCTGCATCAGGCTTTGGGTGACATGCCAGGAGCCAGACACTGTGAACATCCTCGTTCATGGCTCATCCTGCAACCACTTCCATGCTCAGCTTCCCACTGGTGGAGCAATTTCTGAATAACAGTGGATTTCCACATCTGCAAAGTGGAGTGGGCTGTGGGATGAACACCCTGCAGAGC